>NW_027203454.1:0-76656 GCF_024711535.1 Dipodomys merriami
GGGTCAGGTCCTGTTGTTTGAACTGTGAGCTTAGACATTGTCCCTGAGCTCCTTTTTCACAAGGAAGCACTTTATTGTGCCTTAAACCATGATACATCATTAATTGAAGGCATAATTTAATGTCAAATAATTATTAGTAATATATTACATGTAATTTAATGATATATAGACATCTCACATTCTATATAAATATATTTATATATTTAAATATCCACTGGAATATACATATACATCTCTTTCTCTCTCCCTCTCTATGCCTATATATGTATTTGCAGCAATTATGCATCTATCTATTTATATATTGGCCACTCCTGGAGGTTAAACTTAGGTCCTGGGAACTCCCTGGCAGTGAATTTGTTTGAGGCTGCTGTGCTTACATTGATCCCTTGATGAATTGGCATTCCAGGCCCTAAGTTCAAATCCTAGAAGTGCCAAAGACAATAGGTGGATTAAGAAACCAATGTTGACCTGTTCTGCTGTCTGTGAAAATACGGTTTCCTAAGTACAATATGTAATACCTATGCAAATACATATATATGATGTATATTATAAATGTATATAAATATAATATTGCCATTCCTGGGTCTAGAATTCATGCCCAAGGAAATGCTCTTGACTTTCTTTTATTCAAGGAGGGTGAGCTTCCACTTCACCCACAGCAAAATAGAGTTACCCAGGCCCTGATTTCAAATCCCAGGTATGGCAGATAAAATGTCCCAAATTCCAAGCTAGGACCTTAACTTTTTTTGGGGGGGGAGCAGGCACGGGGCTTGAACTCAGGTCTTCACAACTCTACCTCAGCCTAGATTACCCTAGGCTGGGGTGCAGCTTTTACACCCACAGATGATCCAAGGATCGTAGGACCCAATTTCAACTCCCAGCACTGGCCAAGAAACAAACAAACAAACCAAAATGGAAGAGGAAAAACCAGAAAGTTTTACACAACAGTTTTACCTTTGTTTCTTTTGCACAGTGACCATCCTGGGTCTCACTGACTTGGCTTAAAAATTGTACATGACTTTGCATGGCTGAGGCTAGTGGGCTGTCAGTGAAGCCTGAGGTTAATGCAGACAACTGGGCCCTGAGTTGGATCCTGGGACTCCCACATGCACATGGTTGAAGATCCTAGGAAACTGGTTCCTATTTTTAGGAACACTAATAGAATGTTTCAAATGTGCTAATTGAATTACTAATTAACTAGTCTTTCTAATATAAGATTGTATACATTAAATATAGGTCATTGATTAATTTAATTAATACTTTATTAAGTCTTCTACCGTGATTAATTAATGGAGGAATAATTTTAGACCAAATAATTAGTAGCAATAGAATATATAAAAGTAAGATATAGACATCACTCTTTATATAGAGTTATACACTAGAATCTACATAAATGTCTATCTGTCTCTCTTTGTATATGTTTATAGATGCATATACATATGTAAATACACACACACTGCATTTTACACATCTATGTGTTTATATATTGGCCACTGCTAAGGCCAAATTTGACCGAAAATTCCATTTGCATAAGACAGGTGTGCTAACATGACCCGCACCCCATTTATGAAGTGGGCTTTCTAGGCCCTGAGTTCAAATCACAGAACTGCCAAAACTTAAGTAATCCTGGTGGAAGAAGCCAAATGTCCCACTTGTCTTCCTTATTGGTGAAAGTCCTGAGTCTCAGGAATGAGGTATAGTACATTGGCAAATCTATATCTTATGTAATAAGACGTAAAAAAAGTTATGTGTGTAATCATACTCACTAAAATACATAAGAAATAAATAAAACACAAAATAAAATGAATAACCACACTAACTGCAATATGCAGTAAACATATGTATGTAAATATGAATCCTGTATTTAAAATGCATACGAATATTATTATTGCATGCGCTAGGACTTGAATTCAGGCCCTGGGACAGGCCTGACTTTCTTGTCTACCAGCACAGTGAGCTTCCCCTTCTCCCACAGTGCTGTAGATGTACCTAGGCCCTGAGTTCAAATCCCAGGACTGGCAGAAAAGATGGCATGAATTCCAAGCCAAGCAGCCTCATAATTTTTAAAATATTTTAATGTGTTCATTTATTTATTTATTTATTTATTTATTTATTTTGTCAAGCACAGAGCTTGAACTCAGGGCATGGCAACTCTGCCTCAGCATCGATCACTCCAGGCTGGGGTGCAGCCACTGGACCCACAGCCAAACCTGAGTTCCCGGGGCACAAATGCTCACAGGAATAATAAATACATAAAACAACACAGAAACAAAGAAGAAAAACCTGAAACTGGCAGATGGCTGCCAGTTTTACATTTGTTTTCGTTGCAAGGTGACCTTCCTGTGTCTGAATGACATGGCTGAAAAGTGTTGGAAACCTGGCATTGCTGAAGGCTGGAGGGCTACCAGGGAAGCCATAGGCCAACATGGCAACATAGGCCCTGGGTTCAAAGCTTGGTCCTGACCCCTACAAATGGTAGGAGATCCTAATAGTCTCATTCCTATTCATAGGAATACCGATGTAAGGTTATGAATGTCAAGGTTGAATAAGTTGTTCCTGAATGATGCCGATGGATTTTCATGAATATTTTTGACACATTAAAAGAATACTATTAATTACATGGACTCAATAGTTTTAATTAACAATTTAATTAACAATTCATTAAGGATGAAAACAATAATATAAATTACATAGAGGCATTAAAAATACCCAAATATTGGTAGGAATGTAGCCTATTTAACTGAATAATGTATAGACATCTCTGGCACTCTATAAAGATCTATATTTATTTGTGTACTACCATCTGCATATCAATCTGTTCTTATTTTGTCAACCCCTGTGGCTCCATCTCAGGTGCGGGAAACTGCTTGTCAGCTCCATATGCCCCAGGCTGGCGTACTGACACTCACCCATTCATGAATTGGGCCTTGTAGGTTGTGAGTTCAGATGCCAGCACTCACAAAAATTGATTCATAGAGTAAGAAACCCTTGGTGACACAGGTTTTCCTTTGCTGTGAAAGTCCTGGATGTCAGGTGTGAAGTTTCATACATAGACAAATCTATCCTATGTAATAAACGTAATAAATAGTCCATGTGTAAGAACAGTCAATAAAATAAATGCTAAATAAATGAATAAAACAAAAAAAAATGAATAGATACACTAAGCACAATATGGAGTCAATATATGGGGCTGAATCTCAGGGCCTGGGAATAACCTGGCAGCTGAATTGGCTAGAGGCTGCTGTGCTGGCAGCCACCCATAAATGAATTGAGCATTCTCGGCCCTGAGTTTAGATCCCAGCACTGCGAAAAATGTAATCATAGAGTGGGAAGCCGGCGTGACACATGATTTTCTTTTCTTTGAAAGTGCTCAGTGTCAAGTAGGATGTATAATTAGGATGCAAATCAATATGTTGAGTAAGTAGAATGTCACAAAGGTAAAAGAAGTCATAGATGGAAGAATTGTCACTACAATAAATGATAAACAGATTGAATTAGTAATGAATCATTCTAGGATAAAATTAGATGCAGTAATTATAGGATGTGGATTAAGTTTAATTAATATTTTATTAAGTATTAACAGAATAAAAGTTTCATGGAGACATAAATACCTAATAATTGGTAGTAGCACATGATTCATAATTTAATAATATATAGACAGCTGTCTCATTCTATAAAATATTTAATTATATGTATGGATGTATGTACATATATGATAAACAATAACAAGATATTGAGTATTAATTAATGCTTTATTAATTGTTAGCTGGGACACATCATTAAATGGAGTTATAATTTAATACCTAATAATTGATAACAATATTATCTATAATGTAATAATATAGACATCTCTCTTTTGTCTATATAATAGTTATATAAAACAATCTATCTATTTATACCTCCTTTACTCCTGGGGCTCTGTGATTGAGTGCTCCTCTAGTAAGCACAAAGCCCTGGATTCGATTCCTCAGTGCCACATAAGCAGAAAACCTGGAAGTTCTGCTGTCTTTCAATCAATTGAGTGCTAGCCTGGAGAACAAATGCTTAAGGACAGTGTCTAAGCCCTTACTCAAGCGCCACCAGTGCCACGAAAAAATGGTAGAATGTTCTAACTGCAATTATAGAAGAACAGGACTTCAAATACCACATCACAGAACAAGCTAGGAGTCTGGCACTGACAGTTGCCACCTACCTGACTTAGGCATATGTAAACAGCTGCAACTGAGCTCCACAGAAGCAGATGCTGCTGGCTTACCCCCACCATCCTGGGTGCTTGGGAGCTTTAAAACCACGCTCTGGTAGGAAGTACGTGAGACTCTTGGAGATGTGGCTCTAAGTAGTAGAGCCTTAGCCTTGAGCAAATGTTATTAGAACAGTATCCCCATGCGTTGAGTTCAAGCCCTATGGGTAGCTGCTCCCCCCCAAAAAACACCCCACTAAACCATTAGATGTGAACTTGTGTGATTTGGGAAATGTTTCTCAAAGAATGGCGACACTGATGAAAGCAACCTAATTCTAATGACAGCTTGAGGAATAGTGCTATGTGCTGAGTCCTTCATAGGGTGCCCTGTGCTGAGTCTGGCATAGGGTGCTGTGTGCTAAGTTCTTCACAGGGTGAAGTGTGCTAAGTCCTGCATTGGGTGCTGGGTGCTGAGTCTTCACAGGATGTTGTGGGCTGAGTCCTTCAAAGAGTGCCATCTGCTGTGTCCTTCACAGAGTGCATTCTTTCATATGGTCCTTGTAAGAGCTACACAACTGAGATGATTATGCAGACAAGAATATGGAGATGCAGATATGTCCCCATGGCAGGGACAAAATTATATATTACTGAAGAGTGAGTGAGTTGTTTACTGCAGACAATTGTTTTGTTTTGTTTTTTCTCAGTCATGAACCTTGAACTCGCGGCATAGGCACTGACCCTTACCTCTTGGGCACATGGCTAGCACTCCAACATGTGGAGCCAAGGACCCCCTTGCAGTAGAGTGCCACAGCCTAGGGTTCTATAGCTGAGGTCTGTCAGCCTGCCTTCTCAGGAAGCTGAGATCTGAGGATCTGGCTTGCAAACTATGCCAGTCACAAAAGATCCCATGAGACTATTATCTCCAATTCACCACTAAGAAACCTGAAGTGGAAGCTGGATGCTTGTCACTCATGCTTGTCATCCTAGCTCCTCAGGAGGATGAGATCTGAGGATCATGGTTCAAAGCTAGCCTGGGCAGGAAAGTCCTCGAGACATTTAGTTCCAATGAACCATGAGAAAACCTGAAATGGTGCTTTGGCTCAAGTGGTAGAGCACAAGACTTGAGGGACAGCACACAGGCCCAGACTTCAACTGCTACAACCAACCTGAAGAAGAGGGCTGGGAATGTGCCTAGGGGGAGAGTGCTTTGCGTCTATGAAACTCTGGATTTGATTTCTCAGGTACACATCACTAGAAAAAAGCATGAAGTGTCTCTATGGCTCAAGTGGGAGAGGGCTATTCTTGTGCAAGCGAAGTTAGGTACAGTGCTCAGGTCCTGAGTTCAAGCTCCAGGACTGGTGTATGTGTGCACGCTCGAACACACACACACCCACACACAGACCAGAAGTAAAAGCTGTGACACAAAATGGTAAAGCACTGGTCTCCTGCACTGAGCTCATGGTCAGCACCCAGGCCCTGTGTTCAACCCCAAAACTTTGCCATCCAGGGCTCAACTAGGAGAGGTCAAAGGTTTCAAAACCTAATGTGCTTCAGCAGTCCTAGATGACAGGAAGTATGGTGAGATCAGACATGTGCTTGGAGTTCCAAAACTTCCGGAAAAGTAGCAGAGGCATCATAGGCCCATCATTACCCACAATGAAACATTTCTTGAGGTTAAGTGCCCTAGTTGTCTGCCAGAAGGACTCCTGAATTATATTGAGCACTGTATCTGAACACCAGAATATAGTCTTACAAAGGCAGGATTAGTGCTGAGAACTTGGCCTACCAAAGGAGGTGGCACAAATGAAGGCTTCCTGTTAAAACGGAGCACTGGGGAGAGAGATAGCTTGGGGTACAAAGAGGACTTTTTGTTCTGACCTTCAGAGCCCATTCAAACTCATCCTCACTAATTGGCCCATATGGAGTTGTTTGTTACACAGCTGCACAGGACTGAGGCCTTTTGTCTGCCTGTACAGCCAGTGAGACAGACTTCTTCCAGCAGGCCTGGGAGGCAGAGAAACCCTGAGGCTGCACTGGGAACTGTGAGGAGAACCCAGGGAAATGCACTGTCATGAAAGCAGTCTCTGTGTTATGAAATCATTATATTGAAAACAAATTTTCTAGCTTGGTGCCTTTCATCATAGCTACTCTGGAGCTTCACCTATAGTAATACATCCACACATACACAAAGACATGGAAGCAGGTCCTGGGGTTGAACTATGAGCATAGGCCTTGTCCCTGAGTTACATTTGCTCAAGAGTAGTGCATTAACCTTGAGCAACAGCGCCACTTCTGGGTTTTCTGTGATGTCTTAGAAATAACAGTGTCATGGACTTTCCTATGCTGGCTGGATTCAAACTCAGATTCTCTACATCTCAGCCTCCTGAGGAGCTGGGATTACAGTCAGCAGACACTGGCACCTGCCTTTCTTTTCTTCTTCATATTTTAATCTGGACAATCTGACTACTTAACAGCATCATTCCAATGCCTTGAATTTATAAGTAAACTACTCAATGTTCTTTATAAGTTCTTTCTCTGAGAAGGATTTTCTCTCTTCCTCTTCTCCTCTGTACACAGGTTTGAAGCCAAGAGTGAGAAATGAGTGTGACATGATTTTGGCAGCAAATGTCCACAGGACATGCCAGTTCATTCACTTAGCATTGAGCTGCAGTGAATTTACTGTCTCAGGACGAGAGGTCCAAAAGCTGGAGCGATCCTCATACTGTCTGAATTGCTCCTTAGGCTTATAAAATTATCTAATACTTATGAGTGTTTTGTGTCTCCAACCTGAAGTATCTAGAACATACTAGAAGCATCTTCATGTTTCCTTTTTTCTCTAGTACCTCTCGAGATTTAGACTAAGGGTTTGTATGGAGCAGATCCTCGGCGAATCCCTGAGAAAAGCCACTTGAAGTCTCAGGAGATCTCTGTTCAAAGCCAGCCTGAGCAGGAACATCTGGGAGACTCTTATTTTCAATAAACCATCAGAAAACCAGAAGTGAATCAGTGGCCCAGAGGGTAGAGCTCCAGCTTTGAGAAAGAAAGCCGAGCAGGAGATACAATCCAGACCAGGCAGGAAAACCTGGCAGGCACTTATGTCCAATTAAGCCAGATGGCTAGAAGTGGAGCTGTGGCAGTGGTAGAGTCTCAGCCTTGAGCAAAACAGCTGAGGAACACATATGGCCCTGAGTTTAAGCCCTGATATGGCCACCAAAAAAATTCAAATAGAGAAGGCCAAGTTTATGTATCAGTGTCCTACTTACTTATGTGTGTATATTACCTCCCTGAGTGCAAACAGATTTTATGTATTGCTTCTCCTTTTATGTACAGATTTATTTTTCAGATAGGCTTGTTGCAAATACTGCATCATTCTCTTCTTTTCAGGCCCATGGCTTTTTTCTTCCAGAGTTCCAGGCCTGAGTCCTTATATGATGCAAACATAAGATCTCAGCTGCCTTTATTTACATATTATTATGAGGCCAAGGCAGGAACAGTCACAAATCAGGCAGGGGAAGAAAAGATCAGGGTTTTTGAAATAACCGGTATTCAGAAAATTAAACTTGTGGGATGTAAAATGGTAGCATACTTATGTATAAACTACCATTAAGAAAAACATGAGAGGGCTGGGAATGTGGATTAGTGAGAGAGTGCTTTTCCCTGCCATGCAAGAAGCCCTACAGAGGGTTTGATCCCTCCTCTGTAGCACATGCATAGAAAAAGCCAGAATGGGTGCTGTGGCTCCAGTAGTAGAGTGCTAGAGACAGTGGCCAAGTCTTGAGTTCAACTCAAGTACAAGTAACTTCTCATCACCAACGGAACCCCAGGAAGTTTTTGAACAGCTGCCCTTTCAGAAGTGGAAGTCAGAGTGTCATAGACTTTCCTGCCCTGGCTGGCTTCACCCTGTGATCCTCAGACCTCACCCGCTGAGCAAGGGTGATAGGCCTTAGCTACTGGTGCTCTGCTAGGTCAGAACTGTAATGACATTGACAATACAAGTGAACTGCTTATCACAAAGGGCTTGGGGAGCATATTAAGCCTTTCAACAATGGACCTTTCAGAACTCTGTAGGACACAAGGTTATAATGCTAGAGTCTGAGAGGCTGGGCATATGGATCTGCTAAACTGGAACCTTGAGCTCTGACTCCAATTCTGGTGTACATCAGCGTCAGCGATCATTTTCCAGAGAATGTTCTCCTAATTAGCAAATAGAAAAAGTACTTTGATTAACGCTCACTTTTTTCCCATTGTGTGTCTCCAACTCGAGCCTGGGCACTGTTCCTAAGCCCTTCATCTCAAGGCGAACAATCTACCACTTGAGCCACAGCACCACATGGGGTCTTTTGCTGGTTCATTGGTGATAAGAGTCTAACAGGCTTTCCTTGCCTAGGGTGTCTTTGAACTGTGGTCTTCAGATCTCAGCCTCCTGAGAAGATAGGATTCCAGGTGTGAGCCACTGGCATCTGGTCTATTGTTTTGCCAGTGCTCGGGCTTGAACTTAGGGCCTGGGTACTGTCTCCGTGCTTCTTTTTCTCAAGGCTAGTGTTCTACCACTTGAGCACACCACAGCTTCTGGCTTTTTCTGAGTATGTGGCACTGAGGATTCAAACCCTGGCATTAATGCATGTTGAGCAAGCTCTCTACCACTAAGCCACATCCCAGGTTAGGAAAGAAAACTGGCAGAAATTCCAAACCAGGGGAATTTTTTCAATTTAGTTAAATAAAGTATTTATTTATTTATTCTTTTTTTTTTTTTTGCCAACCATGGAGATTGAACTCAGGTCACGGCAACTCTACGTCAGCTTCAGTTGCCTTAGACTGGGCTGCAGACTCTCACCCATAGTCGATCCTAGGATCCTAGGATCAGAGCTTGCAGGAAGAAAAAAAAAAGTGCGACAGCACAAAAAGTGGCGAGCTGCAGGGGACTGGGGGTTTTATGTTATTTTTTTCTTTGCAGGGTGACCATCCTGATTCTGAATGACATGGCTGCAAAGTGGAGCTGAACTGCTATACTGCTATTCCTGAAGGCTGGTGGGTCATCAGGGAAGACACAGGCCAACCTGTCAACATAGGCCCTGGGTTAAAAATCTAAGTCCTGACACCTACCAATGGCAGGACATTACAAGAGACTCATTCCTATGCATAGGAATACTGATTGAAAGAGTAGTTCATGTATCAGTCGAGTCTAAAAGTGGATGTAATAATCCTAGGATGCTGATTGATTTTAATTGATAGTTTACTAAGGATGGAAAGAATAATATCACTTCAAAGACAGTATAATAAATACCTAAGAGTTGGTAGGAATGTAGTAGGTGTCATTCAGTCAGATAGATGGCTCTGGCACTCTTTACCAATATGTATTAATTGTTTACCACCATTTGCCAATCCATGTATCACTGTTTTGGCCAAACCTGGGGCTCCATCATAGTGCCTGGGAACCACCTCACAGCTTCATTGGCTAGAGGCTGCCGTGCTCACCCTTACCCATTCATGAAGTGGGCCTGCAAGGCCCCACGTTCGGATCCCAGCACTGCCAAAAATTTATTCTTGGAGTAAGAAGCCGAGTGTGACACATGTTTTCCTTTTTTGGGAGAGTCCTGTGTGTCAGGCATCATAGTGAACACAGCTACAAATCTAGATACTATGTGATAGGAAGTAAACAATGTAATAAATGGGATAGGGGTCAAAAGAGTCAATAAAATGAATGGTAAATGAATGAATAAAACAAGAAATGAAATGAATAACCATACCAAATATGATATTGTCTGACTATATAGTAGTATAAATCCTGTCTTTAAAATGTAAATAAAATGTATACAAGGAGTATGTTTTCTAGGACTGAGGCTTGAATTCAGGCCTAGGGAACAGGACTGACTTTTTCGGCTTCACATATGACGTGATTTCCCCTAGCCTGACAGTGCGGCTATTTACCCAGACCTTGAGTTCAAATACCAGGCCTGGCAGAAAAAATGGCATGAATTGCAAAACAGGGAGATAAATAATTGTTTTTTAATTTTTAAATTGTTTAATATTTTTATTTAATTTTTTTGTTTATTTTTGGCCATGCCCATGGCTTGAACTCAGATCGTGACAGCTCTGTTGCAGCCTCCAGAACCAAAGCCAATCCTGGAAGCCTAAGACCTGATGTCTGACAGGAAAACAAAATGATAATGACACTAAAACAAGCTGCGAGCCACACATGGTAGGCAGTTTCTTGGCTTTGATTCCTTGCAAGGTGACCATCCTAGGTCTGAATGACATGAATGCCACCCACAGCTGACCTGTCATTGCTGAAGACTGGCAGACTGTCAGGAAAGCCATAGGCCAACCCCGCAACACAGTCCCTGAGTTCAAATCCTGGTCCTGACACCTTCCATTGGCAGGGGATCCCAAGAGACTCCTACTGTGCTTAGAAATTCTGATGGAATGGTATCCAACTCATGATTGAATAGTTCGTGCAGCGGTCTAGACTCAAATTAGACGCAATAATCCTAGGATGCTGATTGAACTTAATTAATGGTTAATTAGGCGTGAAAAGAATAATACTCCTTCACTGGAGGCATAATAACTACCTAAGACTTGGTAGGAATGTAGCAGATGTCATTGAATACTAGATACACGGCTCTGGCACTCTGTACTAATATGTATTTATTGGTGTACTACCACCTGCCTATCCATGTATGGCTATTTTGGCCACGCCTGGGGCTCGATCTCAAAGCCTGCCAAAAATTTCCTCCTGGAGTAAGAAGCCAAGTGTGACACCTGTTTTCCTTTTCTGTGAGAGTAAGGGGTGTCAGGCATGATGGAGAACAAGTCTACAAATCTAAATGCTATGTGATAGGGTGTAAATAATGTAATACATGGTTAGGTGTCATCACAGTCAATAAAATAAATGATAAATAAATGAATAAAATAAAAAGTACAATGAATAACCACACCAAACATGATATAGACTGAGCACCTGTCTGGAAGTTCAATCCTATCTTTAAAATACATGTAAGGACTATGTTTTCCAGGGTTGGGGCCTGAATTCAGGCCTGGGGAAGAGGCCTGACTTTCTGATCTTCAAGCATAGAGAGCTTCCCCTTCCCCCAGAGTGCAACAGAGTTACCCAGACCCTGAGTTCAAATCCTAGGCCTTTCAGACTAAAAATAGCACACATTCCAAGCCAGGGAGCTTCATTAGGTTTTTTCATATTTTTTAAAGTTCACTTTAAGGTTCACCTTTATTTCATACATTTTGATTTTACAACATGAGAGTTGTTCAAAAAGGGGTTTAAACACTTATATTTCAGCATAGCACATTGATGTTTCCCTTTTGACCATCTGCCATGAAGAGTGAGAATGAAAATGAGTACATCATTCCTCCCTAGAGGGACAGTTGATGTTATTTCTATTTAGAGTTATTTCTGTAACTATAAACTCTCTGCAATGGTATCATGTGAGTTTTCCTCATGCCTGCCACAAAATACACTAGGGAAGTCCTCATACCACAAAACGTTGGGTTTCTGAACAAAAATTCACTTCTTTGAGGACAGTAGGTACTTGTAAGCATTTTGGGAATAAAGTGAATTGTAAAATGAAAAACAAACACATTGGGACTGGGATGTAGCTCAGTAGTGGAGTACTTGCCTAAAGAGCCTAATACCCTGGAAGAAAAGGAAGGCAAGTTTCCTGAAGCTCAGAAGGTTAGAATTTTATGATCCATACGAACAAACTTCTTTCTTCTTTTTTTTTTTTTGTCCGTGGTGAGGCATGAATTCTGAGCTTGGCTGCCCACCTTCAACTCTTCAACTCATGGCAAGTGCTCTACCGCTTGAGCCACAGTGCCGTTTTTGGTTTTTTGGAGATAAGGGTCTCACGGACTTTCCTGCCCAGGCTGGCTTTGAACCACCATCCTCAGATCTCAGCCTCCTCAGGAGCTAGGATTATAGGCATGAGCCACTGTTGCCTGGTGCATGAACAAACTTCTTAAAGATTGATTCTGAGGAAAGAAACTTGAAATACACTTTTAGTAGAAATAATTTATAATGCCATGGTTAAGACACTAATTCAAAAGTATTTATTCATTGGCTGCTTTCTTAGTTTATTTAAATATATATATATATATATATACATTTTAATATATCTACATATATATTATTAAAACATAGCTTTGAAGTGTACCTAAAAGCATATGTGCTCATGTAAAGTTATACAACTACACAAGCTTGATTTTTTATTTTCAGTTTGTTGGTACCATAAATTAGATGGGATGTTTATACTGTTGTTTTGTTCTCTGTTTTTGGAGGATTTCTCTCTGCTTTCTTCCCCTACTCCCCTCTCTCTGCACTTGAATTGACCTTGCTCTTTCTTGGCTTGATTGTTCATAGCTGATTTTCTACCACTTCAGCCATACCTGTAGCCTGGATTTTTGCCAGTTAATTGGAGATGTCATCTCTCAGGCTTATCTGCCTGGATTGGCTTTGAAACTTCATCTTCCTGTTCTCACCTCTTGAGTAGCTGGGATTAAAGATGTGAGCCACTGGGGTGCGTAGGGATGAATTCCACTTTAGTTGATGGATTCTTTCTGTTTTTCTAAGCATGGGATCATCTACTATAGAATTTCTGTGAATGTCCTGGGTCTGAAATAAGATATATAATACATATGCTAATCTGTATACTTCTCAAAAGATGTAATCCATTTAATACATGTTATAAGTGTTATAATAGTCAACATAAATAATGAATGAATGAATAGTGCAAAAAATAAAATAAATACACAGTAAAATAATATGCGGTAAACATAAGTATGTAGATATTAATCATTATTTCAAATGTGGATGAATATTACTTTAACAGGACTGGGGATTGAATTCAGGCCTAGGGAACAGGCCTGAATTGCTTGTCTTCAAAGATGGTGAGTTTCCCCATCCCCCACGGTGCATTAGATTTACCCAGACTCTGAGTTCAAATCCCAGGCCTGAGAGGAAAAATAAAAAGTATGAATGTCAAGCTGGGGAGCTTCATTAGTATTTTTACAATTTTTTTTTTCATGGGGCTTGAACTCTGGCCTTGGTTGCTGTCCCTGCACTCTTCAGCTCAAAGCAAGTGCACTACCGCGTGAGCCACAGCACCACTTCTGGTTTTCTAGTGCTTTATTGGAGGTAAGAGTCTCATGGGCTGTACAGCCTGGGTTGGATTTGAACCACAATCCTCAGCCTCTTGAGTAGCTAGAATTACAGGTGTGAGACACTGGCCCCCTGATATTTTTAATATTTTAATATTTTATTGATAGATTGATTGCCAATCACAGGGCTTGAACTGAAGTTGTGGCAACATTGCCTGAGATTCCATCACCCTAAGCTGGGATCGTGCAGCTTCTGGACCCACAGCCGATCATGGGATGGTACGCCTCCGGGGCTGACAGGAAAACAAAATGAAAACAGCAAGAAAAAAATGGCCATCTGTGGATGGTTGGCGGTTTCTTGGTTTTTCCTTCCTTGCATGGTGACCATCCCGGTTCCAAATGACATGGCTACAACCTGTAGGTTACCTGGCACTGCTGAAGGCAGGTAGGCTGGCAGCGAAGCCATAGGCCAACCTGAACAACTAGGTCCTGAGTTTGAATCCCGGTCACACCACTTACAAAGGGCTGGGGAGCCTAAGAAACTATTGCCTATCCATAGGAGCACCAGAGGAACGTGAACAATGTCATGGTTTGATGAGTAGTTCATCAATCAGTCTAGCAGAAAATTAGACCCAATGATCACAGGACATAGACTGATTTTAATTCATAGTTTATTATGCACTAAAAGAATACTATTGCTTAAATGGAGTCCTCACTAAAGACCTGAGAATCTGTAGGAGCGTAGAATGCATCATTGAACACTAAATAGACATTTCTGGCCATATGTAAATATCTAAATTAATATTTATTTGTATACCATCATCTGCATAGAACATTTTTGCTATTTTGGCCAAACCTGGAACTTGACCCCAGGTCTTCAGATCCACTTGACACCTGCATGGGCTAGATGCTGCCGTGCTGACACTCACCCCTTCAGGAATTGGGCCTCCTAGTCCCTCAGACAAGGTCCCATCATTGCCAAAAGTTTCTTCCTGGTGTAAGATTCCATGTGTGACACCTGTTTTCCTTTTCTGTGCAAGTGTTGGGTGTCAGGTATGATGTAAATATTATGTATGCAAAGCTATATGCTATGGAATAGATTGGGACAAATGTAATAAATATTATAGGTGTACTCACAGTCCATAATATAAATGCTAAATCAATCAATCAATCAATAATAAAATATAATGAATCACTCCAACAAACACGATTTAAAAAGAATATAGAGATATAACTGAAATATTTAAAATGTCTATAAATGTTACGTTTTTCAGTACTGGTGCTTGAATTCAGGCCTAGGGAAGAGTTGAGAAGTTCATGCATGATTCACATAGGAAATGATAGGCAAGATCTTAATTAAGACTGCATGAAGTGTGACAATGATTACATTCAGAAAATCGAAGCATTGAGAAAGAACCAAGAGTCACATGGAAGATAGGATTCCAACACAGATCACCACATCTCCTATGTTATACAAACAGGCCTTTATTAGCATACTAATTTCATCTTATGAATGGAATGAATATGGTGCTCCACCCCCACCTCGGGGCTAGATCTCAGGTCCTGGGTATGGCCTAGATCCTTAGTGGCTCACAAGCTGGTGTGCTCATGTTGACCCATTTGGCAGTTGGTTCTGCTAAGCCCTGAGTTCAACTTCCAGCATTGCCAAAAGGTTCATCCTGATGTGAGATGCCAAACCTTGCAGATGTTTTCCTATCCTATGCAAGTCCTGGGTCACAGCTAGGATCTAGAAAGCATAGGCAACTCTATACCCATGGGAACAGGTTGTCATCCATGTGAGCACAGTTATATATGCCATCCTATCCTCAATAAAATACACAATACATAGATGAATAAAACACAAAATAAAAAGATTTACTACACTGAAAACAAGGTGCATACCACACCTTTCAGTCTTTAAAGACGGTGATCTTACCCTTCCCCACAGTGCAACAGAGTTACCCAAACCTGAGTTCAAATCCCGCTCTCACAGTAAAATGGCACAAATTCTGAGCTAGGGTTCTTCGTTCATAGTTTTTTAATTTTTTTTTTTTACTAGACTCGGGGCTTGAACTCAAGTCATGGCAACTCTGCCTCAGCTCTGATCATCCTAGGGTTCAGCCTCTGGATCCACAGCCCGTCCTCAGACCCTAGGACCTGGGGCTTATTGGAAAAAAAAAAAAAAAGAAGCCGGGAGGGGAAATAAAGCTGTGGGAAGTTCCACCTGGCGCTCTTATGTTTATTTTCCTTTGCATGGTGACCATTCTGGGTCATAACATGGCTGCCTGCAGAGTGAAGTTGACCTGGCATGGCTGAAGGCCTGCTGGTTTTCAGGGGAGCCACAGGCTAACCAGACAATGGAGGCCCCAAGGACGAATCCCAGTCAGCCCTGTTACAATGAGGGAATGGCCAGAGACCCTGGGACACTCGTTTCCAGAACTAGGAAGAGTTGTGGAATGCAATCAATCTCATCCTTGAATGAGTAGTTCCTGCTTGATGTGAGTAGGAAATGATAGGCAAGACTCATGGGGTATCGATTATTTTTAATGAAGAATTGATGAAGCATGACCATAATCATCACAGTCATGAAATGGAGGCATCAGGGAAGATCCAAGAATTGGTAGTCACAGGTAGATTTCATCACAAGTCGCCATCTCTCCTACACTATAAAAATATGTACTTATTTGCATACAAACTTGCACTTATAAATGCATGACTATTTCCCACCCCTCCCAATCCCCTCCTCCTAGGGTTGTATCTCAGGTCCTGGGACTGGCCTACCTCCTTAGTGGCTCACAGGCTAGTGTGCTCACTTTTGCCCATCCACCAATTGGGCCTGCTAGGCCCTGAGTTTGAATCCCAGCACTGTCAAAAGATTATCCTGATGTGAGAAGCCCATCAATCCATCTGTTTTCCTGTCCTGAGAAATACCTGGGTCTCAGGGAGGACAGAGATTACTACATAGGCAACCCTATACCCAAGGGAATGGTTTGCCATCCATGTCAGCACAGTAATATCTGTCATCATAATCAATAAAATACACATTGCATCCATGAATAAGACACAAAATAAAGAGAACAAATACACTGAATGCAAGATGTCACCCATCTATATATGATAATATAGATCCTGTATTTAAATTATGAATTCATGACTATATTGATCCCTGCTTCCAGTGCTCAGTCTCAGGACCTGGGTACATCGTAGCTCCGTACTGGCTCGCAGGCTGGTGTGCTCAAATTGACCCATTCACCAATTGGGCCTGCTAGGCCCTGAGTTCAAATCCCAGCACTGCCAAAAGCTTCACCCTGATGTGAGAAGTGCATCGATCCACCTGTTTTCCTGTCCTGTGAAAGTCCTGGGCCTCAGCGAGGATGGCAACTCTATAGCCATGGGAATAATTGTCATCCATGTCAGCACAGATATACCTGTCAGCATACTCAATAAAATACACAATACATCCATGAATAACACCCAAAATAAAAAAAAGATAACCACATTGAAAGCAAGATGCATACCACACCTGTATGTAAATAGAGATCCTGTGTGTTAAAGAGGTGGGCTTGTTATTTTGTCCAGTGCTTGGGCTTCAAATCAAGCCCTGGACCAGGCCTGACATTCTAGTCTTCAAGGATGGTGAGCTTCCCCTTTTCCCATAGTGCAATGGGGTTCCCCAGACCTGAGTTCAAATCCCAGCTCTAGCAGTATAACACTGTGAGTTCTTAGCTAGAGTGCTTCATTCGTAACTTTTCAATTTTTTTTTTTTGCCAGACCCGGGACTTGAAGTCAAGTCATGGCAACTCTGCCTTAGCTGTGATCATCCTAGGCTGCAGCCTCTGGACCCACAGACCTCGGACCCTAGGTTCCCAGGGGTTCCTGGAAAAAAAAAGCCTCGAGGGGGAATAAAAGCAGTGGGAAGTTCCACCTGGCACTTTTACATTTATTTTCCTTTGCATGCTGACCATGCTGGGACCAAACACGGTGGCCTGCAGAGTGAAGGTGACCTGGTGTGGCTGATGGTCTGTTGGCTATCAGAAGAGCCAGAGGCCAACCCAGCAATGTAGGCCCCAAGTTCAATTCCTGGTCAGCACCCATACATTGAGGGAATGGAAGGAGATCCTGAGATATTCATTTGCAGACCTAGGAAGAGTCATGGAATTAGATGGATCTCATCTTTGAATGAGTAGTTCCTGCTTGATGCGAGTAGGAAATGATAGGCAAGACTCATGGGGTATCGATTATTTCTTAATGAAGAGTTGATGAAACATGGCCATAATCATCAGACTCATAAAATGGAGTAATAGGGGAAGATCCAAGAATCTTTAGTCACAAGGTAGATTGGATTCCATCACTGGTCGCCATCTCTCCTACTCTATACAAATATGTAATTATTTACATACTACCTTCAGATTTTGAATGGATGACTATTGTCCTCCCCACTATCCCCCCCACTGCGGGGCTCAATCTCAGGTCCTGGGAACGGCCTAGCTCCTCAGTGGCTCACATGCTGGTGTGCTTACCTGGACCCATATTCGCCTATTGGGCCTGCCAGTCCCCATGTCAGATCCCAGCACTGCCAAAAGATGAATCCTGATGTGAGAAGCCAATCGTTGCACCTGTTTCTCTGTCCTGTGAAAGTCCTGGGTCTCAGCTAGGATGCAGTATGCTATGTAGGCAACTCTATATTCATGGGAATCAGTTGCCATCCATGTCAGCACAGTTATAGCTGTCATCATATGTAATAAAATACAAAACGCATCCATGACTAAGACACACAATAAAAAGAATAACTACATTGAATGCATGATGCATTCCACATCTCTATGTAAAGAGAGATCCTATGTGTAAAATAGGTGAGCACATGATTTTTGCCAGTGCTGGGGCTTCAGTTCAGGCCCTGGGACTAGGCCTGACCTTGTAGTCTTCAAGGATGGTGAGCTTCACCTTAGCCCACAGTGCAACAAAGTTACCCAGTCCTGAGTTGGAATCTCAGAGGTGGCAGAAAAATGGTGAGAATTCTGAGCCAGGGTGTGTTATTATCATTATTATTATTAATATTAATATTAATATTGCCAAGCATGGGATTTGAACTCAGTTCATGACAACTCTGCCTCAGCTTCGATCACCTCAGGCTGGCGGGCTCCCATGGGCCTGTAGCCTATCCTGGGATCCTAGGCTCTGAAACTTTGCAGGAAAAAATGTCAGAAAAATGACAGGAAAAGATGACAGAAAAATGACAGAAAAATGTCGCAGGATGGATTTTTTAATATTTTCTTTTGCACGGTGACCACCCTGGGTCTGAATTACACGGCTGCAAAGGGTACTTCAACTTGCATTGGTGAAGGCTAACGGGCTATAAGGGAAGCCATAGGCCTATGTGGCAAAATAGACCCTGAGCTTGAATCCTGGTCCTGATACCTACCAATGGGGAGAAATCCCAAGATACTTGTTCCTATGCATGGGAATAACAATGAAATGTTAGCAAACTCTTGATTGAATGAGAAGTTTCTGCGTGTATTGGTGTACTCCCAAATTACATGCAATGATCCTAGGATGATAATTCATCTTAATGAATGGTTTATTAAGCATGAAAAGAATACTATTCCTTCAATGGTGGCATAATGAAGACCTAAGAGTTAGTAGGAACGTAGTTGATGTCATTGAATCCTAGGTAGAGGTCTCTGGTACTCTGTACAAATAAATATTTATTGGTTTTCTACCACCTGTTTTTCCATGTATGGCTATTTTGTCCACCCCTGCAGCTCAATCTCAGGGTCTGGAAATGCCCTGGGGCTTCATTGGCTAGAGGTTGCCATGTTGACACACCCATTCAGGGTAGGAATTGGGTCTGCCAGGCCCTGAGTTCAGATCCCAGCACTGCCAACAATTGGATCATGGAGTAAGAAGCTGAGTGTGATATCTGTTTTCCTTTTCTCTGAGAGTCCTGGGTGTCACACATGATGAAGAACACATGTACAAATCGAGAAACTATGTGATGGGTTGTCATCAATATCATAAATGGAATGTGTGTCATCACAGTCAATAAAAATCTCATATCTAAAATATACTTGGAACTCAAAAACTTAAATCCCCCAACAATAAATCCTCAAAGAAACAATTGCCCAATAAATAAGTGGGCAAAAGACTTAAGGAGAAGCTTCTCTGAAGAGGACAGAAGGATGGCCAATAGACACATGAAGAAATGCTCAACCTCCCTAGCCATAGAAGAAATGCAAATCAAAACAACATTGAGATACCACCTCACCTCAGCTAGAATGGCTAGAATGAAGAACTCTAATAACAACAGATGCTGGAGGGGATGTGGACAGAAGGGAACATTACTGCATTGTTGGTGGGAGTGTAAAATTGTTCAACCACTTTGGAAAGTAGTATGGAGGTTCATCAAAAGACTCCATATAGAGCCCCCCTATGACTCAGCAATCCCATTTTTGGACATTTACCCAAATGTTTACAAACAAGACCACACTAAAGCTACCAGCACGACTATGTTTATTGCAGCACTATTTACTAGAGCTAAGATATGGAACCAGCCCAGATGCCCCTCAGTAGATGAATGGATCAAGAAAATGTGGTATATATGCACAATGGAATTCTATGCCTCCATCAGAAAGAATGACATAGCCCCATGTGTGAGGAAATGGAAAGACTTGGAAAAAATTATATTAAGTGAAGTAAGCCAGGCCCAAAGAAACATAGGTCCGATGGTTTCCCTTATTTGCAATATCTAGTAAATGTCTGAGTCAAGCAGAAAAGGTTAGATAAGGTGATGCTAGGGAAATGAACCCTAAGATATGTGCTCAAATGTGTATTTCTTTCTTGTGATTGTTTTTAACACATTTATAAGATTATTTCTTTGTTGCTTTGAATGTCCTTCCCCCACAGTATAAGCCCTGCTTTCACTGTATTTGATGTCGGTATAATTTGTGGAGGGGAAGGGGAAAAACAATTCATTTTAACAGGGATACAGGTGGACCCATTTCAACAATGAGATGTACAAGTTGTTAGGTCGAAAATGAACTTTACAACTTTGGTGTGGAATGGCAGGGGGGAGTGGGGAGTATTGGGTGGGGGCGGAGGGAAGGATGGGAAGGGATGGGAAGGGGAAACAAAGGAGGAAGCTACAATGCTTGATAAGAAATGTATTCATTATCTTGCCCATGTAATTGTAACCCCTCTGTACAACATTTTCACAATACAAAAATGGAAAATAAATGAAGAAAACAAAAATACAATAAATAAACATAACAAACAGGACATAGACTGAACATTTATACAGAAGTACAAATCATACCTTTACAATGTACATAAAGAGAATGTTTCCAGGGCTGGGACTTGAATTCAGGCCTAGGGACCAGGCCTTACTTTCTTGTCTTCAAGCATGGTGAGCTTCCCCTTCATCCACAGTGCTTCAGAGTTACCCAGGTCTTAAGTTCAAATTCAAAGGTAGGAAAATCAGCGTGAATTGCAAGCTAGGGAGCTTTTTTTTTTTTTTTTTTTTTTTGCTTTTTTTGCCAAGCACGGTCTCGAACTCAGGTCATGGCAACCTTGCCTCAGCTTTCATCACCATAGGCTGGGGTGCAGCCGCTGGAAACACAGCATATCCTGGGATCCTAGAAGTTCAGGCCTTGTGCAGGGAGATGGGGGAATGCACAGAAAAAAAGTGGCGGGATGGCATTTTTACATTTTCTTCCTTTGCACTATGGCCATCTGGGTCTGAGTGATCCGGCTCCAAAGGAAATTTCA
Organism: Dipodomys merriami; assembly: GCF_024711535.1. Taxonomy (NCBI): domain Eukaryota; kingdom Metazoa; phylum Chordata; class Mammalia; order Rodentia; family Heteromyidae; genus Dipodomys; species Dipodomys merriami. Next base: position 21,050 of record NW_027203454.1, read on the forward strand.
CCTTGGATTGCTGAAGGCTTGCAGACTACTGGGGAAGCCATAATCCCGAACAATGATTAGTCAAGCACCAGTGGCTCTCACCAGTCCTCCTTGACACTTACAAGGCTGTGATAGGAGGATCATGGTCAAAGTCAGCCTAGGCAGGAAAGTCCTTGAGACCCCTGTCCAACCTCAATGCCAACAAAGCAAAAGTAGAGCTGTGTGGCTCCAGTGGTAGAGGGCTAATCTTGAGCAAGATCAGCTCAAGGACTGTGCCCAGAGTCTGAGTTCAAGGTCCAGGATTGGCAACAAACAGACATACATCACCATCTGTGAAGCCATCTGGCTAAAGCAGGTCTCACTCTTGTCCCCAACTGGATTGGACAGAGTTTCCAGGTAAAGGAGCTGCTGTCATCTTGACTCGGTCCATTCTGTATGCATCCCAGGATTCCAGGCACACCCCCATTCTTTCATGGTTCTTTTTGGCCAATGGGATACAAGAATAGTGGCCATGCCCACATTCCATGCTTCCCAGTTACACCTGGATTCCCTCTGTTGGTTGACACCACTACCAGCAGTTGAGGAAGGTAGAGGTGGCTGAGTGGTGAGCAAGAGACTCCAGGTGACTTTGAGGTAGAATAGGAAATGATGTCCTAGTCGGTTAGTGGGAGAATAGAGGATTTCCTAGAGCCTGGGAATGTGGACATCCCATCTTTCCCGTCCCATTGCTCAGATGTCTGAAACAATAAGAATCAATGAGAGAACTGTGGGCAAGAAACTGCCACAAGAACACCAGCAGTATCCTCCCAACAGACCTGAAACATTGAAGAAAACAAATAACACGAAAAAGGGAGGGATCCCCAAGAGAAACACCACTGGGGAGCCAGATTGAATGGAGAGTCCGGCGAAAGGTGATGCCGACCATGGGCCTACCTTGCTTTTGGACACAGTCACAGCCACCAGGGTCCAGAGTGTCAAGGGTCCCAATCCCACCAAGGATCCACAGAGGTGCTACCTTCATGTGGTGCCCACCCTGGACCACAGAAAAGAAGAAACCAGGCACTCTTTGCCAAGATCCAACAACTGAAGCAGGGAAAGACAGACCCACAGGGTCAATGGGAGTAAGAGAGGGAGAAGATAGCCCAGATACATGCAGCACCAAAAATGGAGGTAGAGATCCACGAGGCACCCATACAGTGGTTGGTTTCAGCAGAAAGCGATTTACAATGTGCACTGGCCCAAGTGCAGCAGGCCACTGATGACAGAGAAAGGGAGCATGAAGCTGTCACCAGCTGCCTGCAAGCTACAGAGTGGCCCGTGGCAGAGCTGGAGATAGCAGCTTCTGTGGTCACTGCTGCAAAGGAGACCAAAATATTCTTCAAACAGCTGAATGATGTGACCCTTCAGGTTGAGGAAAAGAGCAGAAACTTTGATGACCTGGAGCAAGTGAAAACAGAGTTGCAGGAGAATGTGGAAGTCCTGTAGATACAAGGGAGCAACATGAAGAAGAGAATATGCAAGTTCCAACAAGCACTGGAGGGTGTGAGGTAGTGAAGATGGAGTTGAAAAATCTGGAGAACTATCCTATGACCCAGCAATCCCACTTTTGGGCATTTACCCAAATGTTTACAAACAAGACCACACTAAAGCTACCAGCACAACTATGTTTATTGCTGCATTATTTACCATAGCTAAGATATGGAACCAACCCAGATGCCCTTCAGTAGATGAATGGATAAAGAAAATGTGGTATATATACACAATGGAATTCTATGCCTCCATCAGAAAGAATGACATTGCCCCATTTGTTAGGAAATGGAAAAACTTGGAAAAATTTATAGTAAGTGAAATAAGCCAGGCACAAAGAAACACAAGTCCCATGGTTTCCCTTATTTGCAATATCTAGTACATGTATGAGTCAAGTGGAAAAAGTCAGATAATGTGATGTTAGGAAAATGATTCCTTAGATAGGTATTTTAATGTTTTTTTTTTCTTTCATGCATGTGTTTCTAACGCATTTATAAGATTATTTCTTTGTTGCTTTGTATGTCCCTCCCCCACAGTATAACCCCCGCTTTCAATATATTTGATGTCAGTATAACTTGTGGAGGAGATGGGAAAAAACAAGTTGTTTAAGGATTCAGGTGGACCTGTTGCAACAATGAGAAGTACAAATTGTCATGTCAAAAATGAGCTTTACAATGTCGGTGGGGAGGGAGGGGGGAAGGATTGGGTGGGCAGGAGGGGAGAGGCTGGGAAGGGAGGTGAAGGGTAAACAAAGGAGGAGGTTGCAATGCTTGGTAAGAAATATATTTACTATCTTGCCCATGTAATTGTAACCCCTCTGTACAGTATGTTCACAAATAAAAGAAAATTAAAAAGAAAAAAGAAAAAAAAAAAGAAAAACCTGGAGGAACAACTTCACATCCAGGTCCAGGAAAACCAGTCTCCATCTTCAGAACGTGGAGCAGCAGGAGCAACTGCAGAGACTGGAGGAGAAAGCCTAGGATCAGCAGGAGATCCCTGAGACCCCACGATGTGCACGTGTTTGGAATGGACAACCGGAGAAAAAGCTGGCCCTGCTGTGGGACGCTCTCCACAGGGTGAGCAGTGAGAAGGAGGAGCTTGCCAGCATCCTGAACACAGAGCAGCAGATGAAGAAACATCTGCAGGAACAGTAGGACTGCTCAGAGGAGAAGATAGAGAAATGGATAGTGGTGGCTGAGAGAGAGAGACAAGTAGCTCAGGAGCAGCAGGAACAGTCCCTGGGCCAGTGCAGGAGTTCAGAACCTCCTGTGAATGGCACATTGTCTCCAATGAGCGACTGTGGTCTGAGAAGGAGGCCCTGCAGCAGCACTTAGAGAGGCAGACCCAGCTGCTGGAGCAGCTGAAACAAGTGCAGGGCTCACCAAACTGGAGGGACCAGGTGATGTCCCCGAAGTGGCAGGACACTCTCAAGTGCCTGGAAGCCACCAGATCACAGGAGGAGTGCCTGCAGTCCCAGCTGAGCTTCCTGGCTTTCCCTGTGGCAGGGGAAGGCATGAGCCCTGGAGAAGCAAAAGGTAAGGAGGTGAATCCCCCCCCCCATGTGACCATCAGAGAGGATGGAGATGTTCTCCAGACCAAGAGTGACATGGCTCTGAGAGTCCTCTTGGAGGATGAGTCCACAGGGGGAACGTCCTGACACAAGAATGGCGGGCCAGCTGCAGGCACCCCCTGGCCAACCCAGAAGCTCAGTGCCAGACTGAGCTGGAGCCACAGGCCCTCAACCCCATGAGCTGCCACCACAGCATGTGTGGGATTGGAAAGTGGGTCAAGAGCATCTGAGAAGAAAATATGCTTCGTCCATGACCTGCCTGATGAGGTGGACTTCCAGAGTCCAGCAGGTGAGCTCCACCATTGATGCAGCCAGCTGACGGCACACATCTAAACTATCAAGGAGTCCCTCATGGTGTGTAAAGAGCAGATGTTGGTCCTGAATGAGCTGTGTTGGGAGAAAGCCCAGTGCACGCACTGGCTGTCCCAGGAGAAGATCGAGAAGAGGAGAGTGTTGAGGAGCTGCTGTCACTCCTAGCCAGGGAAGGCAAAGACAGCAGTCTCCAGATGCCAGCACAGGCTGAGCCTCCCACCCTCCTCCCCAACACAGCTTCAGAAGCAACTTGAAGACAGCATGGAGACTGCCAGAGGAGAGGTCAGGGTTCCCGACCCCATAGTGGACTCCCTCAAGGAGTATGTCCTGCCCCGATGCCCCACATCCAGATCTGCTCACAACTCCCAGGCTCAGGGGAGGAGTGCTCTCTCACTTTCTCTTGTAGATTGATGTAGATGATGACTCTCTCTATGTGACATACTGACTCTCAAAAGCCTTGGCAGCCACCAGAAGTAGGTGACCAGGTGGCTTTCTCTCAGGCCTCCATCTGCTGCACAACGGGAAGGTTAAACTGGGGGTAGGGTAGGGCAGAGGCTGAAGGGAGTTGGCCCAAACTCAAGGGACATCTAATGGCCCATTGATGGCCAGGAAAGAGGCCTATGTTTTGCTTATCACAAAGAGTAAATTGTTTTCAAAGCAAAAAACAAAAGCCTAAAAACAAAGATTTGTTCTTCCAGCCCTGGGGCTTGAACTCAGGGCCTGGCCACTGTCCCTTAGCTCTTTTTGATCAAGGCTGGCCCCACTTCCCCTTCCAGCTTTTTCTGTGTGGAATAGAACCAAGGGCTTCAGGCATGCTAGGTTAACACTCTACCACTGAGCCACATTTTCAGCTAGGATGATTTTTCCCCCTCCCAAACCCATATGTCCATTCCTCAGATAAATAGGAAGTAGGCCTTAGGATGAATATGAAGCATAACTCTGGTTCGCCCCAAAATATTCCCCTGCCCCCTCTTCCCACACCCTGAGTTGAAGCTTCTCTTCTAACATTGAGGGATGAGAGAGGGAGAGGGTAGTCCCAAGAGAGTAACAAAAACCGTGGACCCCTGAGTCCCACATCATCCCACACACAAGTGGTCCTCCAGATTGTGATCTTACCTGACTCATTGTAAAGTCTACACTGTCGCCCCACCACTGCAAGGCTCAGAATGAAATAAAAGTCAGCCCTGGCCTCAGCCCACACCCAAAGTGGAAGCTCCTAGTCCCAGACCTACTTCCACCTCTGACTGCCCCTAGTTAGGCCAGACCCACCACTCACCACTATGTTGGTGTTGATGACCTCATGGATGGATTCCCAGAAGAAGGTCTATGGAAAACAGCAGGAACAGTAGGGTGAGCAGGGCAGAAGGAAGTGGGATGATTGCTCTGGGATCTTCCTTGGAGCCCTCCGGTCAAGCCAGACCCATTCTGACCCAAACCATAGACAAGGCCAGGGGGTGAGACCAGATGGAGGAGTGCAGGACTAAAGGAGGTACTGCTTTGTCTTGGAGGACTTGATTAATTCCAATTATAATTAATTCCAATTATATTTGGCCCATGCCAATCCCAAAGACATCATGCAATGCCTCTCCGTGTTGTTGTTGGTCGTGAAGGCTGTCCCTGAGCTCTTTTTCTCAAGGCTGGCACTCTACCACTTGAGCCACAATGCCACTTTTGTTTTCTGATGGTTCATCGATAAGAGTCTCATACACTGTCCTGCCCAGACTGGCTTGGCACTGTGATCCTCCAGATCTCAGCTTCCTGAGTAGCTAGAATGACACGCATGAGCCACCAGTGCCCAGTATGTGATGCCTTTTGAAGGCATCTTGGCGAGTCTGTAAAGGAGCCAAAAAGAGCCTGGATAGACCATGACCCAATCAAGGAGCTGGTATGGGGGAAGGTTGACCTTCTAGCCATTCTGTTCCCCCAAAATTGAAGATGCCAGGTGATGTTGTATACACCAAACCCCTAGGCCAGCAGCCACCAGGCTTAGTGGAGGAAAAACTAGAGAATACTCAAAGACTGCAGTGTAGAAATCTCTGATTTTGCATGTATGTGGTGTGTGTGTTTGTGTGTGTGTGTGTGTGTGTGTGTGTGTGAGTGTGTGTGTGTGTGTGTGTGTGTGTGTGTGTGTGTGTGTGAACTCAGGGCCAAGGCTCTATCCCTGAGTTTTCTCACTCAAAACGAGTGCTGTGCCACTTGAGCAACAGCCCCACTTGCTTTTCAATGGTTAATGTAGGTAAGAGTCTCAAGGACTTTCCTGTCCAGGGTGGCTTTGAATCATGATGGGGGCCCAAGAGAAGCAAGAGTAAACCCCACTCTCAAGTACAATCCCTATGGTGGGCCACTCCTGCTCCCTGGTGGCCACATGCGGAACATGCGGTTCCATGCCATTATCCTCTAGAGTTCAATTTGCGCAAGTTACTAGGGCCAAGCTGACTTTTGCTCACCCTCATTTCTGATGCCAGAGCGGGTCTGTTCCACCCTAGGCCATGAGAGCTCCAGGAGGCCCAGCTTTCAGGGACACAGGGAAGGGAGAGGTCAGCTCCAGGCTGAGCTAAGGGCCTTTGCCCACAGATACCCCAACTTGGCCTTACTTATCACCATAAGACCTGTCAAGGAACAACCCAAAAAAACAAAATTGGAGCTGTGCCTCCAAATGTTAGAGCTCTAGCATTGAACCAAAGAGCTCAGGGACAGGGGCCCCAAGCTTTGAGTTCAAGACCCCCAGCTGACTTCCCCCATAAAACACAGCTTGTCTAAATGTGAACTAGTAGGATTTGTGAAGTGTTTCTGAAGAATGGTGATACTGAAGAAAGCACCCTAATTCTAATGACAGCTGAACTTGTAACATACAGCTATGTGCTGAGTCCTTCACAGGGTGCTATTTACTGGGTCCTTCCCTCATGGGAGTTATGTGCTGAGTCCTCAAAAAGGTGCTGTTTGCTGAGTCATCCCAAAGGGTGCTATGTGCTGAGTCCCTGAGAAGAGTGGGCCATCCTGGGATTTTTAATGGGGGTTTAGTGCTGAGTCCATTACACAACGTACTGTATGCTGAGTCCTTCAAAAGGTGTGGTGTGCTAATGAATCCTAAAGGGTCCTGCTATGTGTGAGCCCTTGAGAAGAGAGGGATGAGGTGTATTTTGAGTGTTGTGTGCTAAGTCCTTTACAAAGGGTGCTCTGTACTGTCCTTCAAATGGTACTGCGTGCTGAGAGCTTCCACAGTGTGGTATGTGCTGAGTCCTTCAAAATTGTTCTGTGTGCTGAGTTTATCGAAGGAAGCTGTGCACTGGGTGTTTTACACAGCGTGCTTCAACACAGAGTGTGATGAGTCTCTGGAAAAGTGTGCTATGTGCTGAGAGTTTCAAAGTGGCCATGCACTGAGTCCTTTAAACTGTGGGCTATAGACTCCCTCCTTCAAAGAGTGCTGTGTGCTGAGTACTCTACCCAGCATACTACATGCTGAGTCCTTCAAAGGGAGCTGTGTGCTGAGTCATTTACACAGGGTGCTTTGTGCTGATTTTGGAAGTGTGCTGTGTGCTGAATCATCCCAAAGGGTGCTATGTTCTGGGTCCTTGAGAGGTGGTTATCCCCAACAATAACACAGACACAAACACAAACACACATACACACACGAGTGTCACCATGCACCTGCTTGGTGTGTGGAGTGGAGGAGGATGGAGGAGAGTTTTCCCCAGCGGTGGGGCTGAGGGGAGATTCGATCCTCTGGGCCTGTACTGGGGGTAGAGGGTCGTGCTAAGCTGAGGTAAGGCTGCAATTGCCATGGTCTAGAAGCCTCAGGGCCCAGTCAGGACTGCAATTGTGGCTAGGAGTTGGGGACGGGGCCCAGTGAATGAGGGGGCGGGGCTCAGGAGCACGCTTTTGTGGCAGCAATGGCCAGGGGCACAAGGGGGCAGGGGTGTGTGTGCAGAAGGGGCGGGGTGGCCCAGGAGAGGAGTGTGGGGCCAAGAGAGAGCTGGGAGAAGACCGAGCACGAGCACTAGCAGCAGTGGAAACGGCTTCAGTGGCTGGCGGCTGCTCTGATCATAGTGTGGGTCCTGGGTGGGAGCCCAGAGCATGCAGAGCCTGCATGGCAGGCACATCGCCACACACAGCCCCTCGGAGGCGCCCAGCCATGGTGGCCCTGAGTCTGAGGTCCCGGTGCGGGGAGCACGGTGATGGCAGTGTCTGCTGAGGCGGCGGCGGCCACAGGTTAGGAGGCCGCTGAGTCTGCGGTGGTGGCTGAGGAGGAGCAGAGGCTGTGCGCAGCTCCACCATGTGCCCGTGCTGTGGTTCAAACATGGCTGCTGCCTCTAGCAGTCACCTGGAGGAGCTGTTGCGCCCCTGGCCTGCTTGTGGCCCTGACTTGGTTCTGGCCTTCGGTCCTCAGACTCCTGGCATGCACCCGTAGTCGCAGCCTACAGCTTCTCCCAGCAGCACACGTGAGTGGCCGACCTGCACCCCGCACCCCACAACCTCCCCTGTATATCCCGTCCCCCACTCTACCCTTTCTCCCCACCCTCGCAGACCTGGACCTTTGCCTCTTGCCTCCCCCTCCCTTCCTGCCTGCACCTCCCCCGTGCCCCAAAGTCTGTCCTGGCTCTGCCACAAATGCACCCCAGGGGTGGGGGTGGAGGTGGGTGTCCATCCGGGGGTCCCTCCCTCATCCCTAGTGGCCAATGTTCCAGGAAAAGGGGAGCTTCAGGGATGGGGAGGTGGGGGCACCACAGAGCCCCTGGCCTGGAGCAGTAGGAGCCACACAGCTGTGCATCTGCATCCTTCCTCTCCCTGGTGGGTACCTGGTGGCTTTAGTCAGAGGTGGGGAGCAGCACCCCACACCTGCCTTCTGGGGTCTTTTCCCTTTTGCTGGGCAGGGGAGTGTTGGATGCAGAAGATAGACCCCGTTATTGTGCGAGCCCTTTTCTTCTGTGCTCAGTCACCCTTTCACCTGAGGACATTCCCAGAAGAGCCCACTAGAGAGGTGAGGGCACTGGGGTCAGATAGAAGGTGGGTATTTGGGAGAAAAACACACCCCCTCTGACACACATACAACTGGCCTGTACCCCCAACCTCAGCTGTCAACAGTTCTGACTGGGTGATCATATTTCCCAGTTCTGCCAGCTTCTTCTAGTGCTCCCAGTCCAGTGGGTAGCAGAGATTGTGACGTTGCCATCTGCAGCCTGATCGCTGTGAGCAGAGACAATTCCCAGGACCTGTACTGGACTCTGGGAGATTCAGAGACCCAGGATGTCTCAGGGATCCTTTTCTACAACATGAAAATTGGGGGCCGAATATGGTGGACCATCCTGTCTGGCCCTAGGGAGTGCAGAGGAGACCCCTTGAACCAGGCTTTCACCTCACAACATCCTTGTTCACAGTTGAGTAGGGAATTGAGTGCCATACAGCTGGTCAGAGTGGCTGGACAGAGATCTTTGAGAAGATAGGCATCCCAGAGACCCCAGAATACAGTGAGTACATCATGGCTCATGTCCTTGAAACCAAAACAGTTAAGTGCGGTGGCACCAGGAGGGTGGGAAGAGGGAGGAGGGAGAACTGTGGGAGAGCTAACACAGGTTTTACCCCTAGCCAGGATGCTTACCTGAGTTGGATGGGACTGTTCTGTAGTATTGTCATAGACAGATGCTCATCTATTTATCTAACAAAACGTTACAGTGTGTGCCAGTTTCTTGGGGGGATGAAAGAGGGGGGTCATACACGATGAAAGGTTCCAGTGCTGGTTCCACAGCACATGAAGAAATCTTGGTTTGAGCTGGATGCTGGTGCCTCACACCTGTCATCCTAGCTACTTAGGAGGCTGGGATAGGAGGATTGAGGCTTAAGGCCCAGGCAGAAAAGCCTGTAAGACTGTTATCTCCAACTTACTACCAAAAAGAAAATGCCAGAAGTGGATGAGTAGCTCAAGCTGTAGACTGTTGGCCTTGAGTAAAAAGGCTCAGGGACAGCACCCAGGCTCTGAGTTCATGCCCAGGAATGACACAAAGAAAGGAAAGAGAAAGAGAGGAGGGAAGGATGGAGGGAGAAAAGGAGGAAAGGAAGGAAGAAGGGAGCATGCAAGCCTTGGTTTGGAGTCCCTGGATCAAGGGAGCCAATGATTCACAATCTCTGTGGGGACAGTTTCAGAGCCTAAAGCTACTGTGTAGGACCAAGCCACTGACCCATTCATGGCATCAGCAACATCATTATATCCAAATCTGAGTGGTCGCTGACTGCAGAGGGAAACAGCCTCAGGTAGTCCCTGGGGCTCAGGGTGGGTCACAGAGTTTCAATCTCCCCTGGCTCACGGAGTTTATTTTCTGGTCAGATAAGAAGAAACTGTCCAAGGGCTAGGGAGGTATAGGTTGAGGGAGTGGCAAGATGGGGCTGGCAAGGGATAAGCAGGAAGATGAAGAGGGAGGATGATCCCAGATCCAGTGTGTCAGGCCATTGGAGCCATGACCTCACCTGACAACCTAGACCATCAGTGATAGAATCTTCAACCCAGCCACATGGCTATTAAAAGTCCTGGCACTCTGGGTTCACCTTTGACAACCTGGCTGTCATCCACTGCAGGATGCCTGTGCAGTACATCCTTGTGGACTGGCACTTTTGCTGGCTCAATCTGAAGGTGACACCCCCAGTGTTCATTCCTCAACCAGAGACAGAGGTAAGCATGCCACTAGAAGAGGACACCCAGGGAATGAGGGCGAGAGTCAGACCCATGTTGCTCTGAGAATTCCTCTAGGGGACTTTGGGCCCTGTGACTGCCATTCTCAGAGGTAGAGGTGGGTCTCCTTGCTGGCTCAGCCTTTAGTCTAGATGGCAGATGTGGGATTTAAAGAGGGTGGACTGAAGGTCGAGGCTGGTGAGAACACCAGAGGCACTGGGGTGGGAGCAGGGTTGTTTCTTTGAGGATACTCACAACCCAGGAATATTACTGAGATGGATCAGCCCTTTTCTCCTCCCTGAGAGAGAGGGACCTAGAGCCCTCCAGTCTGCATCTCTTGGCTGAGAAATTCATTCATTCCCATATCCTTTGTTTGGATAACTAGATCTCACCTGACTGCCCAGTGTCAAGACAGGACAGTGAGAGATCTTGAGTCCTTCATGAGATCACTGGATCCTCAGTATGAGATTGTACTTGAATGTCCTGACTTGGTGCATGGTCAGTCCCATCTCAGCCTGCCATGACCTAGGACATAGAATCTAGAGAATCAGAGCAGGATGGGGTCTATTCTGTGAGTATTGAATATTATGTGTGAGCTTTGAGCTCCCGTGTGTTCACCTACTTCCTTTTCTTAGGTGTGTCTATGCTAGAAAAAGTTTAAAACTAGGGCCTGGGTCCCATCCCTGGTTTCAGGCTCAAAGCTAGCACTCTACCATTTGAGCCACAGCTCCACTTGCAAGGTTTTTGGGTGTTTAATTGGAGATAAGAGTTCTGAATGACTATGCTGCCAAGGGTGGCATCCAACTGCAGTCCTCAGAACTCAGTCTCCAGAGGGGATAGGATGACAGGCATGGAAAAGCCTCTTTGGCCGGGTGCCATTGGCTCATGGCTGTCATCCTAAGTACTCAGGAGCTGAATCTTAGGATCATGGGTGAAAGCCAACTTGGGCAGGAAAGACCCTCAGAGTCTTCTCTCCAATAAAGCACCAGAAAACCAGAAGTGGTGCTGTGGCTCAAGTAATAGAGTGCTGGACTTGAGCTGAAGAGCTCAAGGATAGCACCCAGGCCCAGAGTTCGAGCCCCACACCCAACAAAAAGAAAGAAAGTAAAACATCTTTGCCTGTAAAGGATGGTGGAGAAGTGTTTGTGTGTATGTGTGTGGTGGTGGTGGTGGTGGTAGACATTTAGCGCCCTGCTCAGTCATCATTTTAGATGGATTGTCCCAAACTCTTAGTTCACGGCAGCCGATTCTTGACCACAGGTGAAGCTCTAGGTTGGATGTCAACCATTGGACCTAAGTCTCCTCATGGGACAGGTGTGAGTAAATAAGGGATTAATACAGAGGGATCTCTGGAGCAGGGCCAGGCACAGAGGGAGCAGGTGTCAGATACAGTTCTCAACAATTCTGTGAGCATATGACAGGAAGTTGCCGGGAAAGGGCTCAGATGGGGTCTGTTATTAATCATGCAACAGGTGTGGGATTATGAAACAAAACATGGCTGTCTTTCATCATTACCCTGTCTCCATGAGGAAGGGATCCTTCATTCTATTCATTTTTCCAGCTGGGGAAAATGAGTCATGGAGAAGCCAGGTGATCTACTCATGACCTCCAGCTGACAAGAATCTTGGCCTGATTTCTCTGCCATGCCTCCTAGAACAGTGGGTGTTATTCAGTCCACTTCTTGTGGTGGGAAGTCCACTTCTTGTCATTTGTGGGGATTGAATTCTGGGCCTGGATGCAATCCCTGAGCTCCTCAGAACAAGGCTAGTACTCTACCCCCTGAGCCACAGCATCACTTCGGGTTTTCTTTTGGTTCTTTGAGGATAAGAGTCTCACAGACATTCCTCCCCAGCCAGCTATGAACCACAATCTTCACATCTCAGCCTCCCGTATAAGTAGGATTATAGGTCTGAGCCGCCGGCACCTGACTTAAGTGTAATTCTGGACCTTTGTCTTTCTCTGTCTCTCCCCTGCTCTCTCTCTCCCCCCTCTCTCTCTGTCTCTCTCTCTCTCTCTCCCTCTCTCTTTCTCTCTCAGTTATTGGTTGAATGAGTGCTGGAGGAAGTGGCCCAGCATCCCCATGTGCCTGGAACCCAAGGTGGCCCTCTCATTCTGGAGGTGGGCTGTGGGTCAGGAGCTGTTTTGCTCAGCCTGTTGAAGCAGCTTCATGAGGTAAGCCCCTCTGTGCCCTGGCTAGACCGTGACGGTTATTCATTGTCCATCCCATGAGTCCCTCCCCACATCCCTCTGCTACACCGTTGAAGAAAAGTGGATGAGGAGGGGTCACCTTGTCCCCCTGCCCAGCACAATCCAGGACCTCTGACCTATACCCCCACCTATCTGACAAGACCCTGGCTATAAGACAATAAAAACACTCTGTGTGTACTACCCTTTGCTGGGGAGTGTCATTTTGGTTATGGTGGTGGGGCTCAGAAGAAAGACCCAAGACCTGACACCTCCCCGGGGGGGCGGGAAATTTGTTCTGGTGACAGAGCCATGTCATTGCTGTGGATAAGGATGAAGCCACCATCAGACTGACCCAGAACAATACTCAAAGATAGGTAGGCTGTTGAAGTATCAAACCCACTCATGTCTGCTTCCTACTCCCAACAAGGAGGTGTAGTATGGGTGGCCTGGCCCTGGGCTTAAGGGATTATAAATGGATGGTGGCAGTCAGGAGCTCATGGCTCCCAACCATCATCCTGGCTCTTTGGGAGGCTGAGATCTGATGTCTGTGACTCTGAGTATCCTGGGCAGGAAAGTCCAGGAGATTCTTATCTCCCATAAACCACCTCCCTCCCCAAAACCACAGACAAAAAAGCCAGATGTGGTGCTGTGGCTCAACTGGTAGAGCCTCAGCCTTAACAAAAGAAGCTCAGGGATAACACCCAGGCCCTGAATCCAAGCCCTAGGACTAACACAATCATAAAATAAATGAACACTGTACACCTTTTAGCTGACTACCAAGAAAGATGTATTCAGTTTTCTCGCTGGTACATTCAGCCAAAGGTAAGGGGATACTTTGATGTTCCCCCAACCCTCTCCTTCTCTCCTTTATCTGTCCAGGCTTAGGTTGCAGGACAGAATTCAGATCATCCCCCTGGATGTGACCTTAGGTACCCTCTCCCATCCACCTCCCTTGGGGTCAAGATCCTGGGTGCACTCCCTGCTGGGAGGATGAGGCACCACAGAGCTGAGGGTAGGGACCCCAACACTCACACACATACACACACACAAACACACAAACATCCCTTAGGCAACCCAGACTAGCCCTTTCCAAAGACACTTTATCTCCTTGGATTAACTGACCTAGGAGAGGAATTTGATCCCCTCTAACTGATTATTTTAACTTAGGCTTGCTAGTTGATAGGAGATGAACATCAGCCAACAAAAACCAAAAAAACTTTGGTGCTCATCACCTGGGGTTCAGGCTCATGCCTGTCATCCTGGCTACTTGGGAGGCTGAGATCTGAGGATCACAGTTTGAAGGCAGCCATAAGCTGGAAAGCCCATGAAAATCTACTCTCCATGGAACCACCAAAAAGCCAGAAGTGGAGCTGTCGCTCAAATGGTAGAGCCAGCCTTGAGCAATAAAACTCAGAGAGACAGCTCCCAGATCCTCAGTTCAAGCCCACACAAAGAAATGGTCCTGTCTTGTTGCCCACAGATTGCCCAGGCCTCGAGACCCTCTCACGGAGTGTGATACAACACCTGCCCCTGGGTGGTGTATCAGGGCCTTCAGAAATCTGGTGGTGGAATCCAGGCCTTCCCCTTCATGCATTCTCAACTCACACTGGCTGGAAGGCAGAGCTTGATAAGTTTGGCAGCCTGCACAGCGGAGAATCTCCAGCTATGCCAAGGTGATCAGAAAGGGCTTCTTGGAGACAACATAGCAGAGCATGTTCATTTCCAACCAGGGCTGCTGGTGAGAGACTTGGTATAGATGTGCGAGACTGTCCCAAGACAGGCCTGAGGGGTCACAGAAGGACAGCTATCCAGGGCTGGAATTGCGTCTTAGAGGTATAGGGCTTGCCTAGCACACAGGAAAGCATGGGTTCAATTTCTAAGTCCTGCATACACAGAAAAAGCTGGAAGTGGCACTGTGGCTCAGGTGAAAGAGCACTCCTCTGGAGACAAAGAAAGTCAGGGATAGTACCGGGGCTCTGAGGTCAGGCCCCAGGGCTGTCACCATAAAGCAGTTCTCCCAGGGACCTTGGTGACAGGTGGATGGCTATGCCCTGAAGCTCTTAGTAGATAAATACGTGCTTTGTGTCTCCTTTGACAGAGGGGAGCTGGACACTCCTGCCCTTTGCACCCCTGTACCCAGTTTTCAGCAAGCCTCCCAAGGTCTTCCACCAGGACATGGACCAGTTTGCCCCGGAAGTCCTCAGGTATCAGTTTGGTGGGGCAGGGGGAAATAGGGGAGGCCCCAGAACTTCTAGTGGGTCTGATCTGCCCTGGAAGACCAGGCAATCCAGAGGAGGCAGATGGGAGCTTAGAGGAGGTTAGTGATGTGGAGGGGGCCCTTTAATCCCCATGGCCACACCCAGATTCTAGCCTTCCTTTGCTGTGTCTGAGGGAGGTAGAGGGGAGTCTAGGTGGTATCTTCTAGAGGAGCACTAGGTGGAAATTCTGAAGGACTAGACACCTTAAGCCATGAGCCGCTGGCTCACACCTGTCATCCCACACCTGTCATCCTTGCCACTCGGGAGTCTGAGATGCAGTGGATCTTATTTCCCAGCCCTAGCAGGAAAGTCCCTCCAGAGCCTCATCTCCAGTCTCCAATCAGAAGTGGCACTGTGGCTCAAGTGGTAGAGCACTGGCCTTGAGGAAAATTAGACATCAGTGACAGTACCGAAGCCCTGAGTTCAAGGCTCTCAACCAAAAAAAACAAAAACAAAAAACCAAACAAGAAAGAAAGATACCCCTTCCTTGCTTGCAAGAGATAGTGAAGTATTGGGGTGGTTGAGGTTGTGAGACCAGATGCTGGCCCCACAGTACAGACATTTCTAATAACTCCCCAGGTTTACCCCAGTGTGAAGCCAACGCAGGGTGGGTGGTGCCTTACCAAGAACTCCAGAGGTTATGGCTATGGCAGGCAGGGAGTGGGTGAATGGGAGCAGGGGTGGAATGGTAGTGTCAATTATATGCTCTCCATCCATGGAAGAAGGTTTTGAATGCTGGTGACCAGTCTGAAGTGTAGGGTTACATTTGGTTTGTGTCTTGATGAGTTGGGTTTTCCCTTGGAATAAGAAGGTGGCTGCTGAGGAGGCTACAATGCCTGATTAGAAATGTACTCCTTATCTTGCCCATGTAATTGTAACCCCTCTTTATAGTATTTTCACAATAAAAAAAAGAAAGAAAGAAAAGAGCTGAAGAAAAAAAGAAGTTGGGTGTAGCCGGGCACTGCCAGTGGCTCATAACTGTCATCCTAGCTACTCAGGAGGCTGAGATCTGAGGATCACGGTTCAAAGCCAGCTTGGGCGGGAAAGTCTTTGAGCCTTTATCCCTATGAACCACCATAAAATTGGATGTGGTGCTGTGGCACCAGTAGTAGAGAGCACACCTTCACCTGAAGAGCTGAAGGCCTTCTGGCAGGCCCAAAGTTCAAACCCCATAACCTACAACCAAATAAAAGGTAGCTGAATTTTCTGCATAACAGTGTGTACAGTAGAAATGCCATGATGTGTTGTGAACCATTCCAGACATGTGAGAGGCTCTGAGTTTTGTCTACAGTTGGTCTGATGATGGTAGTGCCATCATCTCTGGGGTGGAATATTCAGGGTGCTCAGGGACTGCTGAGGCTTTGGGCTACCACTGTGTGTGTCTGTGTGTTCATGTGTCTTTTGTCTGTGTGTGTCTGTGTCTGTGTGTTTGGATGTAGAAGACCTGGGCCTTGAACTCAGGGTCTAGGTGAAGTTCCTATGCTTCTGTGCTCAAAGCTAGTGCTCTAACACTTGAGCTGCAGCTCCATTTCTGGTTATTTGGTGGTTCATTGGAGATAAGAGCCTCACAGACATTTCAGTGCTGGCTGGCTTTGACCTCAGCCTCCTGAGTAGCTAGGATGACAGGTGTGAGATACCAGTGCCATATTTGTGTGTGTGTGTGTGTGTGTGTGTGTGTGTGTGTGTGTGTGTGTGTGTGTGTGTGTGTCCCTCATCTTTCTCTGTCCCCTTCCTGGGTGCCTGTCTGCCTCTTTTTGACCTTGGATGGTGCTCCTCCTCCACACCGACTTTGTCTTTATCCTCCTATCAGGGTCTACAATGAGTCCTATATTGCCAGAGACCTGAGTTCAAGCTTTTCTTTGGAGCCCAAGTCCAGCTGTCCAAATCTTTGGCCTCCTGCAGGGGATTCTGGGTCAGCAGGGCTAGCTGAAATAGAATCTTGCCTGCCTTTAGGTGGGGAACTCAGACATGGATGTCCTGCCCTTTTCCTCAGCTAGACCTCTGGCTGCATGTCTCTCTCAGCATGCTGGCAGTGGAGTGGGGGAAGGGTGTTGCCGGTGACTCTGGCCAACTCCAGCTTGATAGTGGACTGAAGGCCGCCCAAGCAAGGAGGATTCTAGGCTGCATTGGAGGTGAGGCCAAGGTGGCTTGGAAATATGTATTGGTGTCTAGGAAATGTCAACATACTTTATCGCAGGCAAGTCTATCTTTCAGCCCCAGCTGGGCCTCTCCAATCCTTCTAGAGAATTCTGGATGCCCAGAATACAGAGGCACAGACTTTAGATTCCAGGGCCAGGGAATTGGGGGAGGAGAGACTGGCATGGCCAATATCTCAATGTTCTGGGGCATTAGCCTTGACCTGGGTATGCCCCCACTTGTGTACGTTCACTTCTTAACCCAGACCTGGCCAGTAACACCCACTTGTGGTTCTGTGGAAGTGGCAGGAGTGGAAGTGAGATCTAGGATGACCAACATCTGGATTTATGGCCTGAGGGAAGGAGGGGGACAAAAGTTGTCTTAAAAAAAACTCTTAGAGCTGGAACTCCGGGCCTAGGCACTGAGCTTCCTTTGCTCAAATCTAACACTCTACCACTTGAATCACAGCTCACATTTCATTTTTTTTTAGTAGTTTAGTGGAGATAAGATTCTCACGATCTTCTCCGTCTGGGCTGGCTTCAAGCTGCCATCTTATGAGCTCAGCCTCTTAAGTAGTTAGGATTGCTGGTATGAGCCACTGGCACCTGCTAAGGATGTTAGTGTGTGTGTGTGTGTGTGTCTTTACTAGGGCTTGAACACAGAGCCTAAGTGGTATCCTTTAGCTTGTTTGCACAAGGTTGGTGCTCTACCACTTGAACTACAGTAGCTCTGCTTCCCAGCTTTTTGGTCATTCATTGGAGGTAAGAGTCTCCCCAGGCTAGCTTTGAATCTTGCTTGATCCTCATGTGTCAGCCTTGACTAGCTACGATTATAGGCATGAGGCACTGGCATCCAGCTGCAAGGATGTCTCTTCATACTGTCTTCTGTTCTAACAGCTGTCTACTTGCCCTGGCCTAGATCTCTGATCTCTACATCAGCTCCCAGCAGCCCTTGACTGTGTGGAGAACATAAAGCTCAAACCTGTCAAGTATCCTATTTCTATGTCTTCAGGGGAGGGTACGTTTCCTCTGAAGTCTAGAGGAGTAGAGGGAGGGGGAGGAAGGTTAGCTGTAGATGGTGCTAAGCTCGGAGAGAGGTACATTGTCTTAGCCAAGAAGGAAAGTGTGATCAGATGTTAACAGCTCATGCTCTCTTATTCTTAGCTCCTCAGGAGGCTGAGATCTAAGGATTGGCATTCAGAGACAGCCCAGCTCACTTTTCTTGTTTTTTTTTTTTTGTATCAGTAGGATCTTTTTTATTGTGAAAATACTGTACAGAAGGGTTACAGTTCCATGGGCAAGATAATGAGTACATTTCTTATCACCAGCTCACTTTTCTAAAGTGTGTGAGACTCTCCTTTCTCAATAACCACCTAAAATTGCAAGAAAAGCTGTGGCTCAAGTGGTAGAGTTGCTAGCCTTGAATGAAAAAAGTGAGGGACAGAGCCCGGGTCCTGAGTTCAAGCCCTAGTACCAAGATGTGTGCATGAACACCTACACACACACACACACACACACACACACACACACTCACACACACACACACACACACACACACACACACACACAAACACACACACACACACAGAGGAAGGTGGTAATGATGAGCTGAGCTAGAACTGGGGGCAATCTAGAGGCACAGTCATAGTGAACTCTCAACACATAAGTTATTTCTCCCCAACTCCTTCTTTGGCTGAGTGGTGTGGGCCATGGCAGTAAGTTCCATGGCACCTGCACCTCCATCCATGCATAGGGTACAGGACCAAGAGAAGAACACGATGGATGCTCATTTATACTCGGTGCATGATTGCAGATCTTCATCGGCCGCTTAGCAATGGTGAGGAAAGCAGGGCTCTGAGCCCTGGGACTCCTGGGAAAGCCACTGCTACAAGCAGCAGCCAGCCAGCTGTGGATTCCTGAGCCTACAAGGCTTTCATGAGCCCCACTCAACACCCACCCAAGGTGTGCCTGACAAATTAGTCCCAGTGAGTAGGCATTACCTGCTGTGCCATCTTGCAGCCCTTGCCCCTCCTGGCCCAGAAACTTGGTCTGAAATGCTGATTTACAGCTCAGATCCACACTGCACCCATGACAGATGCCATTCTGATGACCTGACCGATGACTTCTGGTCTCCCTGGAGGCAGTGGCTGGCTGCTAGGTGTCCCAATGGGATATCTCAGCCAGGATATAAGTCACCTGTTGCACAGCCCATGCAAACCCGGCAGGGCTTCACTTATTAAATGGCAGAGAAGGATGCTTTGTTCAAGTGGCTGGTTCAGACTTAGGACTCTCTGAGGTCTTGCCCAGGTTGGGCGGATGGACATGGGCAACCTGCTGAATGCCCATCATCCATACATCATCCATCCATACAGAGAGACATGGAGTTATTGCCTCCTTTTTTTTGGGGGGGGGGGTGAGGCAGGTTCAGGGTTGTACTATGAGTCTAGGCCCTGTCCCTGAGCTCCTTTTGCTCAAGGATAGCACTCTGCTCTTGAGTCACAGCCCCACTCATGGGCTTTTTTTCTTCCTATGATCTCTTAGAAAGAAGATTGTTTTGGACTTTCCTGCCTCAGATGAATTCAAATTGGCATTCTCTACATCTCAGCCTCCGGAGGAGTTAGGGTTATAGGTAGGAGCCACTGACACCTGGCTTTCTTTTCTTCTTGTTGTTCTTTTTTAAAATCATGACAATCTGAAATCTTCATGGTGTCATTCCAATGGTTTGCATTCAAAGTACTCTACCCAGGCCTGGGATTCGAATGCTATGACTACCACCCACAAATGGAGGGAGATCCTGATGAACTAATTCCTGTTCATATGAATGCTAATGGAATGTTATAAAAGTAATAATTAAATTTACAGTAAATTCATGATTCTATTTTAGAATGCCACACAAAAATTAATGGATTTATATCTTCCATTCTAGCACCAGGGTATGATTAAGGATATTGATTATATTTGTAATTAATGCTTTTATAAGTACGCAACCATGATACCTCATGAAATGCAGTCATAATTTAGTAACTAATAATTGGTAAGAACATATATATTATTTAATAATATCCTCACATTCTCCCTTTGTATGTGTGTGTATATATAAATATATACATATATATGCAGATATATATGTATGTATATATTATATATGTATAATATCAATCTACACATCTATCTATCGGGCACTACTATGGCTTGATTACAGGTCCTCAGAATTTCCTGGATGCTCAGTTTGCCGGAGGCTGGTGTGCTAAGACTGTACCCCGTTTATGGATTGGGCATTGTAGGCTGAGTTGAAATTCCAGCATGGCCAAAAATTTATTTGTGGAGTAAGAAGCCAATTTTACACTTTTTTTTCATTCTATGTGAAAGTCCTGGGTCTCAATATGATGTATAATCCATATGCAAATATATTCTATGAGATATGATATAATAAAGGAAATGTTATATGTGTAATAATACTAAATAAATAAGGGTAATAAATGTCATATGCAGTAGAACCCATGTATGTAAATAGATATCATATATATGAATATTATTTTTTCAAGTTCTCGGGCTTCAAGACAGGCCCTTGGAACTGGTCTGAATTTCTTTTTTCTTTATTTCTTTTCTTTTCTTTTCTTTTCTTTTTTTTTTGCCAGTCATGGTGCCTTAACTCTGGGCCTGGGCACTGTCCCTCAGCTCTTCAGTTCAAGGTGAGCACTCTACCACTTGAGCTACAGTGCCACTTCCAGCTTTTTCTGCTTATGTGGTGCTAAGTTATTGAACCAAGAGCCTCATGCATGCAAGGCAAGCACTCTACCACTGAGCCACCTTCCCAGCCCCATGAATTTCTTGTCTTCAAGGACTGTGAGCTTCCCTTTTCACACACAGTGTCACAGAGTTACCCAGACCCTGAGTTCAAATCCCAGGCCTGCTAGAAAAATGGTACAATTTCCTAGCCAGGGTCTTACTGTTATTATTACTTGTTTTTTGGCCTAGCACAGGGCTTGAACTCAGGTCTTCACATCTCTGCAACAGCTGATCATTGGACCCTACTTCAAATTTTGGAGGTGGCAAAAAATAAAAATAAAAAGGAGAAGGATAAAACTGAGAAGTTCAAGAAGGTGGTTTTACGTATTTTTTTCGTTGTATTGTGACCATCCTGGGTCTAAATGACAAGACCCAGAATGTGTACATGACACTGCATTGCTAATGTTTAGTGGGCTATTAGGGAAGCCTTAGCTGAAACCAGCAACTTTAGCCTGGAGGTCGAATCTTGGAACTGCCACTAATGAATGGTGGGAGGTTCTAAGAAATTCATTCTGATATACATCCATACAAATGGAATGTTATAAAAGTAACCTTTAAATTAGTAGTTAGTATATGATTATATTCTAAAATTATGCACAATTATTCTACATTGACTAATTTTCAATTAATACTTTATTATGTATTCAATCATGATACTTAAAAAGGAAGGAATAATTTAATTGCCAATAATTGGTATTAATATCATATATGCAGTTTCATAATATACAGACATCTCTTGTTTTATACATATACATCTATCTATCTATCTATATCTATCTATCTATCTATCTTTATTTACCAATTTACACATTTATCTGTTTATACACTTTTCACTCCTGTGGCTCAGTGATAGAGTGCTCACTGAGTATGTACAAAGTCCTAGGTTCCATTCCTCATTACCACTTGCACAGAAAAATCCAGAAGTCATGCTGTTACTCAATCAGTCCAGTACTAGCTTTGAGCATAAAAGTTTAGGGACTGTGTCTAGACACTTACTCAAGATGCAGGACTGGAACCAAAACAAAACGATAGAAGGTTCTGACTGCAAAGATATAAGAATAGGACTGCAAATACCTCATTGTAAGGCAAGCTAGGAGTCTGGTGCTGAGAGCTGCCATCTAACCTGATGTAGCCAGAGGTAAACTGCTGCAACCCAGCTACACGGAACCGGATGCTTGTGGCTTCCTCAGCCCTATCATCCAAGATACTGGGGAGCTGAGATCAGACACTGGTAGTTTTAAAATCCAGCCCTGACAGGAAGTCTGCAAAACTCTGAGCTGTGGCTCAAAGTGGTAGAGCTCTTGCCTTGAGCAAAAGATCTTAGGACAGTACCCCCAAACTTTCAGTGGAATCCCCGTGGCTGACTCACCGCCCCCTCCCTACAAAAAACCCACCCCTCTAAATCATATGATGTGAAATTTGTGTAGTATGGTGACACTGATGAAAGCACCCTAATTCTAATGACAGCGTGTGGGATACAGCTATGTCATGAGTCTTATATGAGGAATGGTGTACTGAGTGCATTCTTGCATCTGGTCCTTGTAAGAGCTCCACTGATTATTGTGCAGATGAGAACCTTGAGGCTCAGATATGTCCCCATGTCAGGGCCAAAATGATGTATGTACTGAACTCTAGTGAGTTTTCTCCTGCAGACAATTTTTTTGGTTTATTTTTCTTGGTCATGAACCTTGAACTCAGGGCCTAGACACTGACTCTTCCCTGTTGGGCTCATGACTAACACCCTACCAAGGGGACCCAAGGACACCCGTACAAAATGTTACAGTCTAGGCATCTGTGGCTGATATCTGTCATCCTGCCTACTTTGACACATTTTTTTTTCTCTGTAAAAATCCTTGGTCTCAGTATGAAGTATAACCCATATGCAAATATATGCATGTGATAAGATGTAATAAATGAAATAAATGTTATATATGTAATAATACTAAATAAAATAAATAATGAATAAATAAGGGTAATAAATGTCATATGGAGTAAGCCCATGTATGTAAAAAGATCACATATATGAATATCAATTTTTCCAGTGCTGGCGCTTAAATTCAGGCCTGGAAACTGAAATTCTTCTCTTCAACACCAGTGAGCTTCCCTTCCCCTGCAGTGTCACAGAGTTACCCAGACCCTGAGTTCAAATCCCAGGCCTGCCAGAAAAATGGAGGAAATTCAAAGTCATGGCCTTGGGCCTTTTCCAGGCCCGGGGCTTGAACTCAGATTGTGGAAATTCTGCTTCAGCTTCGATCACCCTAGGATGTGGTGCAGTCAATGGCCCACAGCCCATCCTGAGATCCTAGGTCCCGAGTTCAAATCTCGGGACTGATAAAAGAAAAAGGAGAAGGGCAGGGAAGGTGGCTCAGTAGTAGAGTGCTTGCCTTAGATGTAGCAAGCTTCCAAAAACCTAGGGAGGCACCGTTGCCAATAATGAATCATTAGGTTCAGCTCCCTAGTTGTCTGCCAGAAGGAATCTTGAATTAATTGTAGCAGTTTGTTTCAACACTGGAACACAGTCTAACAAAGACAGGATAAGTGCAGGGAAATTGGCCTGCCCCGGGAGATAGCACAAATGGAGGCCTCCTGTCAAAACAGAGCATTGGGGAGAGAGATATCTTGGGGTACAAAGAGGCCTTTTTCTCTTGGTCTTCAGGGCCTGCCTACACTCATAATCACTAGTTTGCCTGGATAGAGTTGTTTGTTACGGAGCTGTGCAGGAGTGAGGCCTTTTGTCTGCTTGTTCCAACAAAGAGGCAGACTTCCTCCAGCAACCTGGGGTGTGGAGAAACACTCAGGGTACACTGGGAACAGGGAGGGGAGCCCTGGAACATGCACTGTCTTGAAAGCACCCTCTGTGCTATGAAATCATTCTATTCAAAGCAAATTTCCTAGCTGGGTGCCTTTCTTCATAGCCATTCTGGAGGTTCACTGATAGAAATTCATTCACACAAACACAGACACATGGAGTTACTGGCTCTATTTTTTTTTTTTTTTTGGTAAAGATCCTGAGGCTTGAACTGTGAGCTTAGACATTCTCCGTGAGCTCATTTTGCACAAAGAAGTGCTTAATTGTGCCTTAAACCATGATGCATCATTAAATGAAGGCATAATTTAATACCTAATAATTATTAGTAATATATTACGTGTAAATTAATGATATATAGACATCTAACATTCTATAAATATATTATATATTTAAACATATACTGGAATATACATATACATCTCTCTCTCTCTCACTCTCTATGCATATATATATGTATTTGTAGCAATTAGGCATCTATCTATTTATATACTGGCCATTTCTGGAGGTTAAACTTAGGTCCTGGGAACTCCCTGGCAATGTATTTGTTTGAAATTGCTGCACTTACATTGATCCCTTGATGAATTGGGCATTCTAGACCCTGAGTTCAGCAGTGCAAAAGACAACAGGTGGATTAAGCAGCCAATGTTGACCTGTTCTGCTGTCTGTGAAAATACTGTTTCCTAGGTACAAGATGTAATACCTACGCAAATACATATATATGGTGTACATTATAAATGTATATAAATATTATTTTGCCAGTCCTGGGGCTAGAATTCATGCCCTGGGAACTGCTCTTGACTTTCTTTTATTCAAGGAGGGTGGGCTTCCACTTTACCCACAGCAAAATAGAGTTAGCCAGGCCTTGATTTCAAATCCTAGGTATGGAATATAAAATGTCCCAAATTCCAAGCCAGAACCTTAATTTTTTTTGAGGGGGGGCAGGCACAGGGCTTGAACTCAGGTCGTCACAAGTCTGCCTCAGCCTTGATTACCCTAGGCTGGGGTGCAGCTTTTACACCCACAGATGATCCAGGGATCCTAGGACCCAATTTCAACTCCCAGCACTGGCCAACAAACAAACAAAGAAACCAAAATGGAAGAGGAAAACCAGAAAGTTTTTCACAACAGTTTTACCTTTGTTTCTTTTGCACAGTGACCATCCTGGGTCTCACTGATTTGGCTTGAAAATTGTACATGACTTTGCATGGCTGAGGCTGGTGGGCTGTCAGTGAAGCCTGAGGTTAACCCAGACACCTGCGCCCTGAGTTCGATCCTGGGACTGCCACATAGATATGGCTGAAGGTCCTAAGAAACTGGTTCCTATCTCTAGGAACACTAATAGAATGTTTGAAATGTACTAATTGAATTACTAATTAACTAGTCTTTCTAATGTAAGATTGTATGCATTAAATATAGGTCATTGATTAATTTAATTAATACTTTATTAAGTCTTCTACCGTGATTAATTAATGGAGGAATAATTTTAGACGGAATAATTAGTAGTAATAGAATATACAAAAGTAAGATATAGACATCACTCTTTATATAGAGTTATACACTAGAATCTACATAAATGTCTATCTGTCTCTGTATACGTTTATAGATTCATATACATATGTAAATACACACACACTGCATCTTACAAATCTATGTGTTTATATATTGGCCACTCCTAGGACCAAATTTGCCAGACAACTTCATTTGCATCAGACTGGTGTGCTAACATTGACCCACTCCTCATTCATGAAGTGGGCTTTCCAGGCCCTGAGTTCAAATCACAGAACTGCCAAAAACTTAAGTAATCCTGGGGGAAGAAGCCAAATGTCCCGTTTTTCTTCCTTATCGGTGAAAGTCCTGGGTCTCAGGAATCAGGTATAGTACATTGGCAAATCTATGTCCTATGTAATAAGATGTAAAAAAGGTTATGTGTGTAATCATACTCACTAAAATACATAAGAAATAAATAAAACATAAAATAAAATGAATAACTAACTGCAATATGCAGTAAACATGTGTATGTAAATATGAATCCTGTACTTAAAATGCATACGAATATTATTTTTGCAAGAGCTAGGACTTGAATTCAGGCCCTGGGAACAGGCCTGACTTTCTTGTCTACCAGTACAGTGAGCTTCCCCTTCTCGCACAGTGCTGTAGATGTACCTAGGACCTGAGTTCAAATCCCAGGACTGGCAGAAAAATATGACATGAATAACAAACCTGAAGTAGAGGGGTGGGAATGTGCCTTAGGGATAGAGTGCTTTGCATCTATGAAACCCTGGACTTGACTTCTCAGGAACACATCACTAGAAAAAAGCCTGAAGTGACTCTGTGGCTCAAGTGGGAGAGGGCTATTCTTGTACAAGAGAAATTAGGTACAGTGCTCAGGTCCTGAGTTCAATCTCCAGGACTGGTGTATGTGTGCACACGCACGCACACGCACACACACACACACACACACACACACACATGTCCTGAGTTCAAACTCCAGGACTGGTGTATGTGTGCACACGCACGCACACACACACACACACACACACACCAGAAGTAAAGTGGTGACACAAAATGGTAAAGCGCTGGGCTCGTGCACT
Source organism: Dipodomys merriami (assembly GCF_024711535.1). NCBI lineage: Eukaryota > Metazoa > Chordata > Mammalia > Rodentia > Heteromyidae > Dipodomys > Dipodomys merriami. Next base: position 46,868 of record NW_027203454.1, read on the forward strand.
GAGCTCATGGTCAGCACCCAGGCCCTGTATTCAACCCCAAAACCTTGCCACCCAGGGCTCAACTAGGAGAGGTCAAAGGTTTCAAAACCTAATGTGCTTCAGCAGTCCTAGATGACAGGAAATAAGATCAGACATGTGCTTGGATTTCCAAAGCTTCCGGACACCTAGCAGAGGCATCATAGGCCCATCATCGGCCTCAATGAAACATTTCTTGAGGTTAAGTGCCCTAGTTGTCTGCCAGAAGGACTCCTGAATTATATTGAGCACTGATTCTGAACACCAGAATATAGTCTCACAAAGGCAGGATTAGTGCTGAGAACTTGGCCTGCCACAAGAGGTGGCCCAAATGAAGGTTGCCTGTCAACACGGAGCACTGGGGAGAGAGATAATTTGGGGTAAAAAGAGGCCTTTTTGTCCTGACCTTCAGAGCCCATCCACACTCATCCTCACTAATTGGCCCAGATGCAGTTTGTTACACAGCTGTACAGGACTGAGGCCTTTTGTCTGCCTGTTCAGACAATGAGAGAGACTTCTTCCAGCAGGCCTGGGAAGTAAAGAAACCCTCAGGCTGCACTGGGAACTGTGAGGGGATCCCAGGAACATGCACTGTCATGAAAGCAGTCTCTGTGTTATGAAATCATTGTTTTGAAAACAAATTTTCTAGCTTGGTGCCTTTCATCATATCTACTCTGGAGCTTCACATATAGGAATACATCCACACATGCACAATACATGGAAGTAGGTCCTGGAGTTGACCTATGAGCATAGGCGTTGTCCCTCAGTTACTATTGCTCAAGTGTAGTGCATTAACCTGGAGCCACAGCCCCACTTCTGGGTTTTTTGTGATCTCTTAGAAATAACAGTGTCATGGACTTTCCTATGCTGGCTGGATTCAAACTCAGATTCTCTATATCTCAACCTCCTGAGGAGCTGGGATTACAGTCAGCAGACACTGGCACCTGCCTTTCTTTTCTTCTTCATTTTTAATCTGGACAATCTGACTACTTAACAGCATCATTCCAATGCTCTGAATATATAAGTAAACTACCCAATGTTCTTTATAGGTGCTTTCTCTGAGAAGGATTTTCTCTCCTCATCTTCTCCTCTGGTCACAGGTCTGAAGCCAAAAGTGAGAAATGAGTGTGACATGATTTTGGCAGCAAATGTCCACAGGACATGCCAGTTCAATCACTTAGCATTGAGCTGCAGTGAGTTTACTGTCTCAGGACGAGAGGACCAAAAGCTGGAGCGATCCTCATACTGTCTGAATGGCTCCTTAGGCCTATAAAATTATCTAATACTTATGAATGTTTTGTGTCTCCAACCTTAAATATCTAGAACACAACAGAAGCATCTTCATGTTTCCATTTTTCTCTAGTACCTCTCGAGATTTAGACTAAGGTTTTGTGTGGAGCAGATCCTCAGTGAATCCCTCAGGAAAGCCACTTGAAGTCTCCTCAGTAGATCTCTGTTCAAAGCCAGCCCGAGAGGAAAGTCTGTGAGACTCTTATTTCCATTAAACCACCAGAAAACCAGAAGTGAATCAGTGGCCCAGAGGGTAGAGCTCCAGCTTTGAGAAAGAAAGCTGAGCAGTAGATACATGACAGATGAGGCAAGAAAGCCTTGCAGGCGCTTATGTCCAATTAAGGACCAGATGTCTGGAAGTAGAGCTGTGTCAGTGGCAGAGTCTCAGCCTTGAGCAAAACAGCTGAGGAACACATAGGGCCCCGAGTTTAAGCCCTGGGATGTCCACCAAAAAAATTCAAAAAGAGAAGGCCAAGTGTATGTATCAGTGTCCTACCTACTTATGTGTGTATATTACCTCTCTGAGTGGAATCAGATTGTATGCAATGCTTCTCATTTTATGTACAGATTTATTTTTCAGATAGGCTTGTTGCACGTACTGCATCATTCTCTTCTTTTCATGCCCATGGCTTTTCTCTTCCAGAGTTCCAGGCCTGTGTCCTCATATGATACACACTTAAGATCTCAGCAGCCTTTATTTCCTATTATTATTAGGCCAAGGCAGGAACAGTCACAAATCAGGCAGGGGAAGAGAAGATCAGGGTTTTTGAAATAACTTGTATTCAGAAAATTAAACTTGGGGAATGTAAAGTGGTAGCAAACTTATGTAGAAACAACCATAAAGAAAAAATGAGAGGGCTGGGAATGTGGATTAGTGCCTAACATGCAAGAAGCCCTGGGTTCGTTCCTCTGTAGCACATGCACAGAAAAAGCCATATTTGGTGCTGTGGCTCCAGTAGTAGAGTGCTAGAGACAGTGCCCAGGCCTTGAGTTCAACTCAAGTACAAGTAACTTCTCATCACCAAGGGAAATCCAGGAAGCTCTTGAACATCAGCCCTTTCAGAAGTGGAAGTCAGAGTGTCATAGACTTTCCTGACCTGGCTGGCTTCACCCTGTGATCCTCAGATTCAAGCCTCCTGAGCTAGGGGATGGGCCTTGGCTACTCGGGCTTGCTAGGTCAGAACTGTAAAAACATTGACAATACAAGTCAACTACTTATGACAAAGGACTTGAGGAGCATATTAAGCCTTTCTCCAATGGACCTTTCAGAACTCTAGGACACAAGGTTATAAAGCTAGAGTCTGAGAGGCTGGGCAAATGGATCTGGTAAACATTAACCTTGAGCTCTGACTCCAATTCGGTTGTATATCAGAGTTAATTTTCCAGAGAATGTTCTCCTAATTAGCAAATAGGAAAAGTACTTTGATTAACCCTCACATTTTTCCATTGTGTGTCTCAAACTCAAGCCTGGGCACTGTCCCTGAGCCCTCCATCTCAGGGCAAAACTCTACCACTTGAGCCACAGCACCACATGGGGCCTTTTGGTGGTTCATTGGTGATAAGAGTCTAACAGGCTTTACTTGCCAGGCTGTCTTTGGACTGTGGTCTTCGGATCTCAGCCTCCTGAGAAGATAGGGTCCCAGGTGTGAGCCACTGGCATCTGGCCTATTGTTTTTGCCAGTGCTGGGGCTTGAACTTAGGGGCTGGGTACTGTGTCCATGCTTCTTTTTCTCAAGGCTAGTGCTCTACCACTTGAGCACTCCACAGCTTCTGGCTTTTTCTGAGTATGTGGCACTGAGGATTCAAACCCTGGCATTCATGCAGGTTCAGCGAGCTCTCTACCACTAAGCCACATTCCCAGTCCCACCCTTAGAATTTTATCCCTCAACTTGCCTATCCTCAAGGAAAGTCTTCTGAGTATAAATCATCTAAAGAAATTCCTATAGGAAGGTGTTAAGATAAACAAGTCAAATCTCATATTTGAGAAAGACTCTAAACATGTGAAGAGTGTGACAAATGCCTCCATTTAATTATGTATCATGTTTCAACACTTTATAATAAAGTATTAATGAAAAATGAGTCAATGTCCTAAATTATTGTGCATAATTCTATAATAGATGTGCAAAATGTAATAAATATTATGTGAATAATAATATAAATACAATAAACAATAAGTAAATGAATATAGAAATACAGAAATACAAAATCAATAATAAAAAATCATAGTATGTATTAAACATACACATGTAATATGTAACATATATTACACATGTACATAAATATTATTTTCCATTATAGGGACTTAATTCAGGCCCTGGGAAATCTACCCTGAATTTCTTTTCCTCAAGGACAGTGAGCTTCCCCTTCACCTACGATGCAAAAGAGTTACCCGGATGGTGAGATCAAATCCCAGCAATGGCAGAAATACTGGCCCCAATTCCAAGACTGTCACTTAATTATTTTAAATGGAAGCAGTTATTTTTATTCAGTTCCATACTGAACATTTTAAAAACAGCAGTTTGTATATCTATTCAGACATCCTTCCCTTACCTGCAAAGTGGTTCTGCGAGCTCTAAATTGTTTCCTTTTTTGTACATTTTTTGTTGTAAAAATGTTGTATATAGGGGTTACAGTTACATGAGCAAAGTAATGAGTACATTTACTATTGAGCATTGTTGCCTCCTCCTTTGTTTTCCTCTTGCCATCCCTTCCCTCCCATCTCCACAGCTATCTCCTGAACCCCCAGCTGAGGTCAGTGACTTAAGTTTTTTGTTTTTGTCTTGGCACAGGATTAGAACTCAAGTAGTAGAAACTCTACACCTTCCCTCACATTGCTACAGGTTTACCAAGATCCTGAGTTCAAATCCCAGGCTAGGAAAGAAAACTGGCAGAAATTCCAAACCAGGGGATTTTATTTTTTTGACAACCATGGAGCTTGAACTCAGGTCATGGCAAATATACCTCAGCTCTGATTGCCTTAGACTGGACTGCAGCCTCTCATCCTTAGTAAATCCTGGGATTCTAGGCAAAGAGGACTTGCATGAAGAAAAAAAAAAGTAGGACAGCACAGAAAGTGGCGAGCTGCAGAGGACTGGGGGTTTTACGTTATTTTTTTCTTGGCAGAGTGACCATCCTGAGTCTGAATGACATGGCTGTAAAAGTGGAGCTGAACTTCTATTCTTGAAGGCTGGTGGGTCATCAGGGAAGCCATAGGCCAACCTGTCAACATAGGCCCTGGGTTAAAAATCTAAGTCTTGACATCTACCAATGGCTGGACAGCACAAGAGACTCATTCCTATGCATAGGAATACTGATTGAAAGAGTAATTCGTGCATCAGTCAAATCTAAAAGTGGATGTAATAATCCTAGGATGCTGATTGATTTTAATTGATAGGTTATTAATCATGAAAAGAATAGTAAAACTTCAAAGGCAGTATAATAAATACCTACGAGTTGGTAGGAATGTAGTAGGTGTCATTCAGTCAGATAGATGGCTCTGGCACTCTTTACTAATATGTATTAATTGTATACCACCATGTGCCAATCCATGTATCACTGTTTTGGCCAAACCTGGGCTCCATCTCAGTGCCTGGGAACCACCTCACAGCTTCATTGCCTAGAGGCTACCGTGCTCACCCTTACCCATTCATGAATTGGGCCTGCTAGGCCCCGAGTTCATATCCCAGCACTATCAAAAATTTAATCTTGGAGAAAGCAGCTGAGTGTGACACATGTTTTCCTTTTCTGAGAAAGTCCTGGGTGTCAGGCATGATAGCAAACACATCTACAAATCTAGATGCTATGTGATAGGAAGTAAAAAAATGTAAAAAATGGTATAGGGGTCATCAGAGTCAGTAAAATAAATGGTAAATAAATGAATAAAACAAGAAATGAAATGAATAACCACAACAAACAGGATATTGTCTGACTATATGGAAGTATAAATCCTGTCTTTAAAATGTAAATAAAATGCATATAAGGAGTATGTTTTTCAGGACTGAGGCTGTAATTCAGGCCTAAGAAAGAGGCCTGACTTTCTTGGCTTCAAGTATGGTGTGATTCCCCTAGCCTGACAGTGCTGCCTATTTACCCAGACTTTGAGTTCAAATCCCAGGCTTGGCAGAAAAAATGGCACGAATTGCAAAACATGGAGATAAATAACTTTCATAATTGTTTAAATTGTTTTAATTTTTTAATTGTTTTACTTTTTAATTTAATTTTTTTGTTTGTTTTTGGCCATGGAAATGGCTTGAACTCAGATTGTGACAGCTCTGTCTCAGCTTCCATCACACTAGCCTGGGGTGCAGCTTCCAGAACCAAAGCCGATCCTGGAATCCTAAGACCCGAGGTCTGACAGGAGAACAAAATGAAAATGACACTAAAACAAGGCGCCAGCTGCCCATGGTAGGCGGTTTCTTGGCTTTGGTTCCTTGCATGGTGACCATCCTAGGTCTGAATGACATGGATGCCACGCACAGGTGACCTGTCATTGCTCAAGGCTGGTGGACTGTCAGGAAAGCCATAGGCCAACCCCGCAACACAGTCCCTGAGTTCAAATCCTGGTCCTGACAACTACCAATGGCAGGAGATCCCAAGAGACTCCTGCCTGTGCATAGAAATTCCGATGGAATGGTATCCAACTCATGATTGAATAGTTCGTGCAGTGGTCTGGACTCAAATTACACACAATAATCCTAGGATGCTGATTGAACTTCATTAATGGTTAATTAGGCATGAAAAGAATAATACTCCTTCAATGGAGGCATAATAACTACCTAAGACTTAGTAGGAACGTAGCAGATGTCATTGAATACTAGATACATGGCTCTGGCACTCTTTACTAATATGTATTTTTGGTGTACTACCACCTGCCTATCCATGTATGGCTATTTTGGCCACCAGTGGGGCTCGATCTCAGAGGTTGCCAAAAATTTCCTCCTGGAGTAAGAAGCCAAGTGTGACACCTGTTTTCCTTTTCTGTTAGAGTGTGGGGTGTCAGGCATGATGGAGAACAAGTCAACAAATCTAAATGCTATGTGATAGGGTGTAAACAATGTAATACATGGTTAGGTGTCATCATAGTCAAAAAAAATAAATGGTAAATAAACGAATAAACCAAAAAGTACAATGAATAACCACACCAAACATAATATAGACTGAACACTTGTCTGGAAGTTCAATCTTATCTTTAAAATACATGTAAGGACTATGTTTTCCAGGGTTGGGGCCTGAATTCAGGCCTAGGGAAGAGGCCTGACTTTCTGGTCTTCAAGCATAGAGACCTTCCCCTTCCCCTAGTTGCAAGAGTTACTCAGACCCTGAGTTCGAATCCCAGGCCTTGCAGACAAAAAAATAACACACATTCCAAGACAGGAAGCTTCATTAGCATTTTTCATATTTTTTAAAGTTCACTTGGCCTTCATTTGCCACATTTTGATTTTATAACATGAGAGTTTTTCAAAAAGGAGTTTAAACGTTTACATTTCAGCATAGCACATTGGTGTTTCCATTTTGACCATCTGCCATGAAGAGTGAGAATGAAAATGAGTACATCATTCCTCCCTAGAGGGACAATTGATGTTATTTCTATTTAGAGTTATTTCTATAACTATAAACTCTCTACAATTGTATCGTGTGAGTTTTCCTCAGTGCCTACCACAAAATAAACTAGGGAAGTCCTCATACAACAATAGGTTGGGTTTCTGAATAAAAACTCACTTTTGTGAGGACAGTAGGTACTTGTAAGCATTTTGGGAATAAAGTGAATTGTAAAATGAGAAACTAAAACATTGGGACTGGGATGTAGCTCAGTAGTGGAGTACTTGCCTAAAGAGCAGAAGACTCTGGAAGAAAAGGAAGGCAAGTTTCCGAAAGCTCAGAAGGTTAGAATTTTTTGATCTGTATGAACAACCTTCATTCTTTCTTTTTTCTTTTCTTTTTTTTTTGTCAGTGGTGGAGCTTGAACTCTGGGCTTGGCTGCCTGACTTCACCTCTTCAACTCATGGCAAGTGCTCTACGGCTAGAGCCACAGAGCCATTTCCAGTTTATTGGAGATAAGAGTCTCAAGGAATTTCCTGCCAGGCTGGCCTTGAACCTCCTTCCTCAGATCTCAGCCTCCTGAGTAGCTAGGATTATAGGCATGAGCCACCGAAGCCCAGAGCATGAACAAACTTAGATTGATTCTGAGGAAAGAAACTTGAAATACACTTTTAATAGAAATAATTTACAATGCCATGGTTAAGGCACTAATTCAGAAGTATTTATTCATTGGCTGGTTTCTTAGTTTATATATATATATATATATATATATATATATATATATATATATACATTTGTTATATATATACATATATATTATCAAAACATAACTTTGAAGTGTACCTAAAAGCATATTTGCTCATGTAAAGTCATACAACTGCACAAGCTTGATTTTTTATTTTCAGTTTGTTGGTACCATATATTAGGTGGGATGTGTGTACTGTTGTTTTGTTCTCTGTTTTTGGAGGGTTTCTCTCTGCTTTCTTCCCCTACTCCCCTCTCTCTGCACTTAATTTCAGCTTGCTATTTCTTGGCTTGATTGCTCATAGCTGATTTTCTACCACTTCAGCCATACTTGTAGCCTGGCTTTTTGCCAGTTAATTGGAGAGGTTGTCTCTCAGGCTTTTCTGCCTGGATTGGCTTTGAAACTTCATCTTCCAGTTCTCACCTCTTGAGTAGCTGGGATTACAGATGTGAGCCACTGGGGTGTCTAGGGATGAATTCGACTTTGGTTGGTGTATTCTTTCTGTTTTTCTAAGCATGGGATCATCTACTATAGAATTTCTGTGAATGTCCTGGGTCTGAAGTAAGATATAGAATATGTATGCTAATCTGTATAGTTCTCATAAGATGTATTCAATTTAATACATGTTATAAGTGTAATAATAGTCAATATAAATAATGAATGAATGAATAGTGCAAAAAATAAAATAAATACACAGTAAAATAATATGCGATAAACATAAGTATGTAGATATCAATCATTATTTCAAATGTGGATGAATATTACTTTAACAGGACTGGGGATTGAATTCAGGCCTAGGGAACAGGCCTGAATTACTTGTCTTCAAAGATGGTGAGTTTCCCCATCCCCCACAGTGCATTATAGTTACCCAAACTCTGAGTTCAAATCCCATACCAGACAGGAAAATAAAAAGGCACGAATGCCAAGCTGGGGAGCTTCATTAGTATTTTTACAATTTTTTTTTTTCCGTGGGGCTTGAGCTCTGGCCTTGGGCGCTGTCCCTGTGCTCTTCAGCTCATGGCAAGTGCACTACTGCTTGAGCAACAGCACCACTTCTGATTTTCTAGTGCTTCACTGGAGATAAGATTCTCATGGGCTTTATAGCCTGGGTTGGATTTGAACCACAATCCTCAGCCTATTGAGTAGCTAGGATTACAGGAGTGAGCCACCGGCACCGAACTATTTCTAATATTTTAAAATTGTATTGATTGATTGATTGATTGCCAATCACAGGGCTGGAACCTCAGCTTCCATCACCCTAGGCTGGGATGGTGCAGCCTCTGGACACACAGCCTATCATGGGATGGTAGGCCTCGGGGGCTGACAGAAAAACAAAATGAATATAGCACTGAAAAATCCGCAATCTGTGGATGGTTGGCGATTTCATGGTTTTCCTTTCTTGCATGGTGACCATCCCGAGTCCAAATGACACAGCTACAACCTGTAGGTTATCCGGCACTGCTGAAGGCTGGCAGGCTGTCAGCGAAGCCATAGGCCAACCTGGACACCTAGGTCCTGAGTTTGAATCCTGGTCACGCCAGTTACAATCAGTTCATCAATCAGTCTAACAGAAAATTAGACCCAATAATCACAGGACACCGACTGATTTTAATTCATAGTTTATTATGCACTAAAAGAATACTATTGATTAAATGCAGTTCTCACTAAAGACCTGAGAATCTGTAGGAGCATAGTATGTGTCATTGAATACTAAATACACATTTCTGGCAGTACATAAATATCTACATTTATATTTATTTGTATACCATCATATGCATAGAACATTTTTGCTATTTTGGCCAAACCTGGAACTCGATCCCAGGTCTTGGGATCCACTTGGCACCTGCATGGGCTAGATGCTGCCGTGCTGACACTCACCCCTTCATGAATTGGGCCTCCTAGTCCCTCAGTCAAGGTCGCATCATTGCCAAAAGTTTCTTCCTGGTGTAAGATTCCATGTGTGCATCTGTTTTCCTTTTCTGTGCAAGTGCTAGGTGTCACATATGATGTACATATTATGTCTGCAAAGTTACATGCTATGGAATAGATTGGGACAAATGTAATAAATGTTATAGGTGTACTCACAGTCCATAAAATAAATGCTAAATCAATCAATCAATCAATAATATAATATAATGAATCACTCCAACAAACATGATTTAAAATGAATATAGAGATATAACTCAAATATTTAAAATGTCTATAAATGTTATGTTTTTCAGTACTGGTGCTTGAATTCAGGCCTAGGGAAGAGTTGAGAAGTGCGTGCATGATTCACATAGGAAATGATAGGCAAGATCTTAATTAAGACTGCATGAAGTGGAAGTGGCGCTGTAGCTCAAGTGGTAGAGCGCTCGCCTTGAGCTGAAGAGCTGAGGGACAGCGCCCAGGCCCAGAGTTCAAGCCCTACGACCGACAAAAAAAAAAAAAAAAAAAGACTGCATGAAGTGTGACAATACTTACATTAAGAAATCGAAGCATTGGGAAAGATCCAAGAATCGGTAGTCACATGGAAGATAGGATTCCAACACAGGTGGCCACATCTCCTACTCTATACAAACAGGCATTTATTAGCATATTAATTTCAGCTTATGAATGGATGAATATGTTGCTCCACCCCCACCCTGGGGCTAGATCTCAGGTCCTGGGTATGGCCTACCTTCTTAGTGGCTCACAAGTTGGTGTGCTCATGTGGACCCATTTGGCAGTTGGTTCTGCTAGGCCCTGAGTTCAAGTTCCAGCACTGCCAAAAAATTCATCCTGATGTGAGATGCCAAACCTTGCAGATGTTTTCCTATCCTGTGCAAGTCATGGGTCACAGCTAGGATCTAGAAACCATACGCAATTCTACACCCATGGGAATAGGTTGTCATCCATGTGAGCACAGTTATATATGCCATCTTATACTCAATAAAATACACAATACATAGATGAATAAGACCCAACATAAAAAGATTAACTACACTAAAAACAAGGTGCATACCACACCTGTATGTATATAGAGATCCTATGTTTAAAAGAGATGGGCTTTTCCAGTCCTGGGGATTCAAATCAGGTCCAGTACCAGGCCTGACCTTTTAATCTTCAAAGATGGTGAGCTTCCCTTCCCCCACAGTGCAACATAGTTACCCAAATGGCACAAATTCTGAGCTAGGGTTCTTCATTCATAGTTTTTTCATTTTTTTTTTAACCATACCGGGGCTTGAACTCAAGTCGTGGCAACTCTGCCGCAGCTCTGATCATCCTAGGCTGCAGTCTCTAGACCCACAGCCAGTCCTCAAACCCTTGGACTCTGGGGTTTGCTGGAAAAAAAAACCCTCAAGGGGAAAAAAAGCGGCGGTAAATTCCACCTGGTTCTTCTATGTTTATTTTCTTTTACATGGTGACCATTCTGTCTCCGAACATGGTTGCCTGCAGAGTGAAGGTGACCTGGCATGGCTGAAGGCCTGCTGGTTTTTGGGGGAGCCACAGGCTAACCAGACAATGAAGGCCCTGAGGACGAATCCCAGTCAGCCCTGTTACGATGAGGGAATGGCGGGAGATTCTGGGACACTCGTTTCCGGACTTAGGAAGAGTCATGGAATGCAATCAATCTCATCCTTGAATGAGTAGTTCCTGCTTGATGTGAGTAGGAAATGATAGGCAAGACTCATGGGGTATTGATTATTTTTAATGAAGAGTTGATGAAACATGACCATAATCATCACAGTCATGAAATGGAGGCATTGGGGAAAATCCAAGAATCATTAGTAACAAGGTAGATTGGATTCCATCACTGGTCCCCATCCTACTCTATACAAATATGTACTTACTACCTTCAGGTTATAAATAGATGACTATTGTGCTCCTCCTTCTCTCCTCCCCCTCCCCCACGGGCCTCAATCTCAGGTCCTGGGAACGACCTAGCTCCTTAGTGGCTCACAGGCTGGTTTGCTTACCTGGACCGATTTGCCTATTGGGCCTGCTCATCCCAGAGGTCAGATCCCAGAACTGCCATAAGATGAATCCTGATGTGAGAAGCCAATTGTTGCACCTGTTTTTCTGTCCTGTGAAAGTCCTGGGTCTCAGCTAGGATGCAGTATGCTATATAGGCAACTCTATATTCATGGGAATCAGTTGCCATCCATGTCAGCACAGTTATAGCTGCCATCATATTCAATAAAATACAAAATGCATCCATGACTAAGACACACAATAAAAAGAATAACTACGCTGAATGCATGATGTAAAGAGAATTCCGATGGGTAAAGTAGGTGAGTATATGATTTTTGCCAGTGCTTGGGCTTCAGTTCAGGCCCTGGGACTAGGCCTGACCTTGTATTCTTCAAGGATGGTGAGCTTCACCTTCCCCCACAGTGCAACAAAGTTACCCAGACCTGAGATGGAATCTCAGAGGTGTCAGAAAAATGGTGAGAATTCTGAGCCAGGGTGTGTTATTATTATTATCATCATTATTATTATTATTATTGCCAAGCATGGGATTTGAACTCAGTTCATGACAACTCTACCTCAGCTTTGATCACCTTAGGCTGGTGGGCTCCCTTGGGCCTGTAGCCAATCTTGATCCTACGCTCTTAAATTTGCATGAACAAATGACAGAAAAAATGTTTCAGGATGGATTTTTTATATTTTCTTCTTTTGCACGGTGACCATCCTGGGTCTGAATTACATGGCTGCAAAGGGTACTTCACCTTGCATTGGGGAAGGCTAACGGGCTATCAGGGAAGAAATAGGCCCATGCGGCAACATAGGCCTTGAGCTTGAATTCTGGTCCTGACTCCTACCACTGGGGGAGATCCCAAAATACTTGTTCCTATGCATGGGAATAACAATGAAATGTTAGCAAACTCATGATTGAATGAGAAGTCTCTGCGTGTATTGGTCTAGTCCAAAATTAGATGCAATGATCCTAGGATGATGATTCATCCTAATGAATGGTTTATTAAGCATGAAAAGAATACTATTCCCTCAATGGTGGCATAATAAATACCTAAGAGGTAGTAGGAATGTAGTTGATGTCATTGAATCCTAGGTAGATGTCTCTGGCACTCGGTACAAATATATATTTATTGATGTTCTACCACCTGTCTACCTATCTATGGCTATTTTGTCCACCCCTGTGGCTCAATCTCAGGGTCTGGAAATTCCCTGGCAGCTTCATTGGCTAGAGGTTGCCATGTTGACACACCGATTCAGGGTCTGAATTGGGTCTGCCAGGCCCTGAGTTCAGATCCCATCACTGCCAACAATTGGATCATGGAGTAAGAAGCTGAGTGTGATACCTGAGTGTGATTCCTTTTCCCTGAGAGGCCTGGGTGTCACACATGATGAAGAACATATCTACAAATCTAGATACTATGTGAATGGTTGTCATCAATATCATAAATGGAATATGTCATCACAGTCAATAAAAAAATCTCATATCTAAAATACAATTGGATCTCAAAAAATTAAATCCCCCAACAATAAATCCTGAAAGAAACAACTGCCCAATAAATAAGTGGGCTAAAGTCTTAAAGAGATTTTCTCTGAAGAGGAAAGAAGCATGTACAATAGACACATGAAGAAATGCTCAACCTCCCTAGCCATAGAAGAAATGCAAATCAAAACAACATTGAGATACCACCTCACCCAGTTAGAATGGCTATAATCAAGAACTCTAATATCAACAGATGCTGCAGGGGATGTGGACAGAAGGGAACCTTACTGCATTGTTGGTGGGAGTGTAAACTTGTTCAACCACTTTGGAAAGTAGTATGGAGGTTCCTCAAAAGACTCCACATAGAACTCCCCTATGACCCAGCAATCCCACTTTTAGGCATTTACCCAGATGTTTACAAACAAGACCACACTAAAGCTACCAGCACAACTATGTTTATTGCAGCACTATTTACTATAGCTAAGGTATGGAACCAACCCAGATGCCCCTCAGTAGATGAATGGATCAAGAAAATGTGGTATATATACACAATGGAATTCTATGCCTCCATCAGAAAGAATGACATTGCCCCATTTGTTAGGAAATGGAAAGACTTGGAAAAAATTATATTAAGTGAAGTAAGCCAGGTCCAAAGATACATAGGTCCCATTGTTTCCCTTATTTGCAATATCTAGTATATGTCTGAGTCAAGCAGAAAAGATCAGATAAGGTGATGTTAGGGAAATGAACCTTAAGATATGTACTCAAATGATTTTTCTCTCTCTTGTGATTGTTTCTAACACATTTATAAGATTATTTCTTTGTTGCTTTGTATGTCCCTCCCCCACAGTATATCCCCTGCATTCATAGTATTTGATGTAGGTATAATTTGGGGAGGGGAAAGGGAAAAACAAATCGTTTAAATAGGGATACAGGTGGACACATTGCAACAATGAGATGTACAAGTCGTTATTTTAAAAATGAACTTTACAACTTTGGTGCGGAGGGGGCCAGGGGGTGGATCGGGGAGGATTGTGGGTGGGGGCTGGGAGGAGGATGGGAAGGGATGGGAAGGGGAAAAAAAGGAGCAGGCTACAATGTTGATAAGAAATGTACTCATTATCTTGACCATGTAATTGTAACCCCTCTGTACAGTATTTTCAAAATAAAAAATGGAAAATAAATGAATAAAACAAAAATACAATAAATAACCACAATAAACAGGATGACTGACCATCTATACGTAAGTACAAATCCTTCCTTTAAAATGTATATAAATAGAATGTTTCCTGGGTGGGTACTTTAATTCATGCCTAAGGACCAGGCCTTACTTTCTTGTCTTCAAGCATGGTGAGCTTCCCCTTCATCCACAGTGCTTCAGAGTTACCCAGCCCTTAAATTCAAATTCAAAGGTAGGAGAAACAGCGTGAATTGCAAGCCAGGAGCTATTTTTTTTTTTATTCCAAACACGGTCTTGAACTCAGGTCATAGAAACCGTGCCTCAGCTTTCATCACCATTAGCTGGGATGCAGCCGCTGGAAACAAAGCCTATCCTGGGATCCTAGAACTTTAGGCTTTGTGCGGGGGGGGGGGGGGGAAGGGGGGGCGGGAGATGCACAGAAAAAAAGTGGTGGGATGGCATTTTTACATTTTCTTCTTTTGCACCGTGGCCATCTGGGTCTAAGTGATCCGGCTCAAAGGATAGTTCACCTTACATTGCTGAAGGCTTGCAGGCTACTGGGGAAGCCATAATCCCAAATAATGATTAGCCAGGCACCAGTGGCTTTCACCAGTCCTCCTTGATACTTACAAGGCTGTGATAGGAGGATTATGGTCAAAGTCACCTTAGGCAGGGAAGTCCTTGAGACCCCTGTCCAACCTCTATGCCAACAAAGCCAGAAGTAGTGCTGTGTGGCTCCAGTGGTAGAGAGCTAATCTTGAGCAAGAACAGCTCATGGACTGTGCCCAGATCCTGAGTTCAAGTTTCAGGACTGGCAACAAACAGACATACACAACAATCTGTGCAGCCATCTGGCTAAAGCAGGTCCCCTCTTGTCCCCAACTGGATTAGACAGACTTTCCTGGTAAAGGGGCTGCTGTTATCTTGACTCTGTCCATTCTGTCTGCATCACAGGATTCCAGGCACACCCCCATTCTTTCATGGTTCTTTTTGACCAATGGGATACAAGAATAGTGGCCACGCCCACATTCCATGCTTCCCAGTAGCACCAGGGTTCCCTCTGTTGGGTGACACCACTACCAGCAGTTGAGGAAAGTAGAGGTGGCTGAGTGGTGAGCAAGAGACTCCAGGTGACTTTGAGGTAGAGTAGGAAATGATGTCCTAGTCGGTGAGTGGGAGAATAGAGGATTTCCTAGAGACTGGGAATGTGGCCTGCCCAACTTTCCCGTCCTGGCGCTCAGATGTCTGAAACAATAAGAATCAATGAGAGAACTGTGGGCAAGAAACTACCACAAGGACACCAGCAGTATCCTCCCGACAGACCTGAAACATTCAAGAAAACAAAGAACACGAAAAAGAGAGGAATCCCCAAGACAAACACCACTTGCGAGCCGGATTGAATGGAGAGTCAGGCCAAAGGTGATGCCAACCATGGGCCTACCTTGCCTTTGGACACAGTCACAGCCACCAGGGTACAGAGAGTCAAGGGTCCCAATACCACCAAGGATCCACAGAGTTGCTACCTGCATGTGGTGCCCACCCTGGACAACAGAAAAGAAGAAACCAGGCACTCTGTGCCAATATCCAACCACTGAAGCAGGGAAAGACAGACCCACAGGATCAATGGAAGTAAGAGAGGGAGAAGATAGACCAGATACATGCAGCACCAAAAATGGAGGTAGAGACCCACGAGGCACCCATACAGTGGTTGGTTTCATCAGAAAGCGACTTACAATGTGCACTGGCCCAAGTGCAGCAAGCCACTGGTGACAGAGAAAGGGAGCACGAAGTTCTCACCAGCTGCCTGCAAGCTACAGAGTGGCATGTGGCAGAGCTGGAGATAGCAGCTTCTGCGGTCATTGCTGCAAACCTCCGAACTATGAGGAGTCCCTCATGGTATGTAAAGAGCAGATGCTGGTCCTGAATGAGCTGTTTTGGGAGAAAGCCCAGTGCATGCACTTGCTGTCCTAGGAGATGCTGGAGAAGAGGAGAGTTCTGCGGGAGCTGTTGTCACTCCTCCCAAAAGAAGGCACAGACAGCAGTCTCCCTATGCCAGCACAGGCTGAGCCCCCACCACCAACACTGCTTCAGACGCCTCAGGGCCTCTGGTGGGTGAAATGAGGGAGGAGCAGAGAGGTTTTGAAGAATTGCAACTTGAAGACAGCATGGAAATTGTCAGAGGAGAGGTCAGGGTTCCCGACCCCATAGTGAACTCCCCCAGGGAGCACATCCTGCCCCAGATGCCCCACATCCAGATCCGCCCACAGCTCCCAGGCTCAGGGGAGGAATGCTCCCTCACTTTCTCCTGTAGACTGATGCAGATGATGACTCTCTATGTGACATACTGACTCTCAAAAGCCTTGGCAACCACCAGATATAGGTGACCAAGTGGCTTTCTCTCAGGCCTCCATCTGCCGGGTGAAGGGAAGGATAAACTGGGGGTAGGGTAGGGCAGAGGCTGCAGGGAGTTGGCCTAAACTCAAGGGACATCTAATGGCCCATTGGTGGCCAGGAAAGAGACCCATGTTATGCTTATCACAAGGAATAAATTGTTTTCAAACCAAAAAAAAAAGCCTAAAAACAAATATTTGTTCTTCCAGCCTTGAGGCTTGAACTCAGGGCCTGGCCACTCTCCCTGAGCTCTTTTTGATCAAGGCTGGTCCCACCTCCCCTTCCACTTTTTCTGTGTGGAATAGAACCCAGGGCTTCAGGCATGCTAGGCGAACACTCTACCACTAAGCCACATTCTCAGCTAGGATGATTCTCCCCGCTCCCAAACCCATATGGCCATTCCTCAGATAAATAGGAAGTATGGGCTAGGATGAATATGAAACACAAATCTGGTTCACACCAAAATATTCCCTTGCCCCCTCTTCCCACACCCTTAGTTGAAGTTTCTCTTCTAAGATTGAGGGATAAGAGAGGGAGAGGGGAGTCCCAAGAGAGTACCAACAACAGTGGCCCCCTGAGTCCCACATCCTTCCCCACACAAGTGGTCCTCCAGATTCCAATCTTACTGTAGTGACCGCCTACTCGACCAGCGAGGAAAAACGACCACCACTCCAGGAGTCTTCTCAGATCACGCTTTATTGGAGAGCCTTTTAGTTGTAGGAGAGCTTGGGCGCGAGAGAGCGTGCACCCAAAACACAGCCGCTTATATAGGGAATTCGAACACGGGTCTTTTCTATTGTTGGTCGCCTGCCTTTTACCGTCACCAGGTGTCATGGGATTAGCTGGGGACACTACCGGGCTCGCGCACGCGCACAGCCCAGGCGTCCCGCCAAGCACCGTCTGGAGTGGTAATCCTCAAAACTGCAAGGGAGTGGGCGGAGTCTCGCCTCGGCTCCCTACAGTTCCCCCTTCTTTGTTTTATGGCAACAGGTAAGAGTAGAGGTTGGGCCTCTGTCTAAGACATTAATGAGAGGACCTTGCACTGGCCTTCGCCTGAGGGGCGCCTTCCCCAGTGATGACCAGGCCCGTCCGATGCCTTTTTTGCAGAGGTGGGATCTTGGGCATCAACCCACTTGCTACCCAGCATGCTCTTCTTGAGGAGATGGTACCCTCAAGTGCAGTGCACTTGCCTGGCACCCTGTCCCAAATTGCAAATTGCATACCTGTCCCGGTGCAATGGGATCCCCTGATCCCTCGGGGTGCTAAGGCTATGCAGAATGGTAAGGCTTAACTGCCTCTTAGGGCCAACAGCCAGATCTGGGGTGAGGATCCACTCTCCAAAGTGGCTAATGCTTGCGAGATAACAACCTTGTCCCTTCTGGTTTGGGCTCGAAGGCGACAGACCAACCATAGGCAGACCACGCATCCTCCCAAGCAGCAGGCTAAAAACATTCCGACTCCCACCCGCTCTTTGACAAAGGACACCACAGAGGCAATCCAGTCAGTAAATTGTAACAGCCCACAGCATCATTGGTTTAGCTATCACAGGGATTGCTATTAGCACTGTTGCTAACAGCAAGAAGATCAGCTGCATCTTCAAGAGGGGGTTTTTCTGCAGTCTCCACCGGCCTGGTCAGTCTCGTTGGCACCCAGTGAGGTACTTCTTGACTCTGTGGAAAAACACAAACAGCTCCCCTGGATCTCGTTATTACCGGATCCGGTCCATACCATTTATTATTAATAACATCCTTCCACATAACCATGTCTTTAGTATCCATGGAGTCTCTTGTCATATGCCGATCTGCGGCAGACTGATCGTTGTCATTTAGAATTAAAAAATTAAGGGTAAAGAGCGCAAGAGAAAGTCTTTCCCTGGGGGACGCGGACTCAGCAACTCCCCCTTTTTGTTTTTGAAGCATTTCTTTTATGCTTCTATTAGCTCTTTCCACTATACCTTGTCCTTGAGGATTGTAGGGCAATCCGGTGGTGTGGGCAACCTGCATTTGTGCGCAAAAGGCGCGAAAACCATGGGAAGTATAAGCAGGGCCATTATCCGTCTTGAGTCTAAGGGGCTTTCCCCAAGTTGCCCAAGCTTCTAAGCAGTGTATTCTGACGTGAGACACCTTTTCTCCTGCCAGAGGTGTGGCATGAATGACACCGGAAAAGGTGTCCACAGACACATGTAAATATTTCAACTTACCAAATTCCATCAGATGAGTAACATCCATTTGCCATAGGGCGTTTGGTCTCAACCCCCTGGGGTTTACCCCCACATGGGGAGGATGAAGAAAGGTAACACAAGATTTACAGGCTTTAACAATATCTCTTGCCACATGCCTGGACAAATTATATCTTTTCCTAAGGGTATTAGCAGGTACATGATACAATCTATGAAAGTCTTTTGCCAATTCTACAGGATCAGCAGCAACCAGAGCCACAGCCCGAGTTGCCTGGTCCACCAAATCATTACACTTTGCCATCGGGCCCGGCAACATAGAGTGGGCACGAATATGTCCAATATAAAAAGGATGTTTTCTGTTTAAGATAAGGGATTGAATCTGTAACAAAACATTAGAAATTGTACTGGCCTGCTTAACTGAAGCAGCAACTTCAAGAGAAGCAACGGCATTTACAACATATAATGAATCAGAAAATAAGTTAAAAGGTTGATCAAATCTTTTAAAAACTTCAAGCACAATTAAACATTCAACAGCCTGTGGGACATTCGGCCAAAAATTAAAGACTACCTTGTGTCCTTGAACAAAAAAGGCACCTTGTCCAGATTTTGATCCATCGGTAAAGATGGTTAGAGCATCAACCAAGGGCTCCTTTGAAGTGACAACAGGAAAATACACTAAATTTTTGTTAACTATGGCAAGCAGAGGATGCTTAGGATAATGATTATCAATTACATTTGGAAATGAGCAAACAAGAATTGCCCACATATCCATTGTGGCTGCTAAAATTTCAACTTGCTCACGGGTGTATGGAATAATTAATTTATCTGGAATTTTTGCAAAATGCATTAAACAATACTTTATACCCAAAATTGCCTCTTTTTTATTTTTTATTTTTTATTTTTATTTATTTTTTATTTTTATTTTTTTTCTCAGATCAAAATTGCCTGTTTAGCCACTAATTCAGGAAAATATTGAACAGTTTTTGCTCCCACAGAATCATAGCATTAATAGTTAGCCTTTGAAGCAAGGCAGTGGTATAATTGGCCGTCACTCCATAAGTCCTGACTGCCTCAACTAAATCTTTTAACTGGGAGTAGGAAACCGGCTCAAAATTTCTTTCAGCAGTAATGGGATTCTCAAAGACTGGGAAAGCGGCTGCTAATCACGACCAGGTTTTTTCTTTTATAAAGTGACTCTTCCCTGCCGGCGGGCACGGCGGGGGGGCCGACGGGTGAGGGGCAGCTCCGTTTCCTCTCCCTGGCTGCTGCGGTACTCCCACCCCTAGGGGGCGCCACCCTCCATATCTGTCTGCCACGTGCTCCGCCGCAGCCTCTTCTAACTCTTCACTATCAGCTGGATCGAGCTGCTCTCCCTCCTCCTCTAACATTTCTTCCTCTGAGTCACTCACAAGATTACTATATTCTTGGTCCCGCCCTTCCACATGTAGGGCTGAGAACCGGTTTGCTTTTAAAGAAGGGCGCGGGGGTCTCCTCGAGAGCCCCTCCCTAAAACCCTTCTCCTTTTGTGAGGGCTGCAGCCCCTCTTGCTTTAATTCTTTAGGATCCTTTTGTCTTTTTTCCCTTTTTCTTTTAGGCCTATTTTCCTCCCCCTTACTGTATGCTGACTCTGATAGACTATCCTGATGCTGCGTTAGTACTTTGCGTCCTTCCTGGATTAAATCAAACCCTCCCTCCTCGAGGCAACTGCGCACCATCAAAAAGACAAGCCACAAGGGAAGAAGCAATGCAAGCAACCAATAAATACCTAAATCTACAGTGAACAGCATACCGGGGGATATTTACCGACGTCTCCTCTCCGCGTGTTGAGTTCTGGCTCCGATTCGGCCTCTCGCGCGGGTCCCGTCCCAGGTTCGTTCCCGGGTTTCAGCACCAGTTGTAGTGACCGCCTACTCGACCAGCGAGGAAAAACGACCACCACTCCAGGAGTCTTCTCAGATCACGCTTTATTGGAGAGCCTTTTAGTTGTAGGAGAGCTTGGGCGCGAGAGAGCGTGCACCCGAAACACAGCCGCTTATATAGGGAATTCGAACACGGGTCTTTTCTATTGTTGGTCGCCTGCCTTTTACCGTCACCAGGTGTCATGGGATTGGCTGGGGACACTACCGGGCTCGCGCACGCGCACAGCCCAGGCATCCCGCCAAGCACCGTCTGGAGTGGTAATCCTCAAAACTGCAAGGGAGTGGGCGGAGTCTCGCCTCGGCTCCCTACATCTTACCTGACTCAATGTGAAGTCTACACTGTCTTTCCACCACTGCAAGGCTCAGGATGAAATAAAAGTCAGCCATGGCCTCAGCCGACACCCAAGGTGGAAGCTTCTAATCCCAGACCTACTCCCACCTCTGACTGCCCCTATTTAGGCCAGACTCACCACTCACCATTATGTTGGTGGTGATGACCTCATGGATGGATTCCAGGAAGAAGGTCTATGGCAAAGAACAGAAGCAGTAGGGTGAGCAGGGCAGAAAGAGGTGGTGATATTGCTCTGGAATCTTCCTTGGATCTCTCCCATCCAGCCAGACCCATGCTGATCCAAAGCACAGACAAGGCCAGGGGTGAGAAGAGATGGAGGAGCACAGGACTAAAGGAGGTACTGCTTTGTCTTGGAGGACTTGATTAATTCCAATTATAATTAATTCCAATTATATTTGGCCCATGCCAATCCCAAAGGCTGCATGCAATGCCTCTCCTTGTTGTTGGCCGTGAGTGCTGTCCCTGAGCTCTTTTTCTCAAGGCTGGCACTCTACCACTTGAGCCACAATGCCACTTTTGTTTTCTGATGGTTCATCGATAAGAGTCTCATACACTGTCCTGCCCAGACTGGCTTGGCACCATGATCCTCCAGATCTCAGCTTCCTGAGTAGTTAGGATGAACAGGCATGAGCCACCAGTGCCCAGTATGTGATGCCTTTTGAAGGAATCTTGGTGAGTCTGTAAAGGAGCCCCAAAGGGCTTGGATAGACCATGACCCAATCAAGGAGCTGGTATGGGGGAAGGTTGACCTTCTAGCCATTCTGTTCCCCCAAAATTGAAGATGCCAGGTGATGTTGTATACACCAAACCCCTAGGCCAGCAGCCACCAGGCTTATTGGGGAAATAGTACAGAATACTCAAAGACTGCAGTGTAGAAATCTCTGATTTTGCATGCATGTTGTGTGTGTGTGTGTGTGTGTGTGTGTGTGTGTGTGTGTGTGTGTGTGTGTGTGTGTGTGTGTGTGAACTAAGGGCCTAGGCTTTATCCCTGAGATTTCTTGCTGAAGGCTAGTGCTCTGCCACTTGAGCCACAGCCCCACTTGATTTTTGATGGTTAATTGTAGGTAAGAGCCTCAATGACTTTCCTCTCCAAGGTGGCTTTGAATCATGATGGGGGCCCCAGGGAAGCAAGAGTAAACACTACTCGCAAGTACTATCCCTATTGTGGGCTACTCCTGCTCCCTGGTGGCCACATACGGAACATGCAGCCCCATGCCATTATCCTTTAGAGTTCAATTTGGGCAAGTTACTAGGGCCAAGCTGACTTTTGCTCACCCTGATTGCTGATGCCAGAGCAGGTCTGTTCAACCCTAGGCCAAGAGAGCTCCAGGAAGCCTGGCTTTCCAGGGACACAAGGAAGGGAAAGGTCAGCTCCAGGTTGAGCTAATATCCTTTGCCCATGGATACCCCAACTTGTCCTTACTTATCACCATAAGACCTGTGAAAGAACAACCCCCCCCAAAAAAATTGGATCTGTGCCTCCAAGTGGTAGAGCTCTAGCATTGAACCAAAGAGCTCAGAGACAGGGCCCCCAAACTTTGAATTCAAGACCCCCAGCTGACCTTCCCCCATAAAACACAGCTTGTCTAAATGTGAACTAGTAGGATTTGTGCAGTGTTTCTGAAGAATGGTGATACTGAAGAAAGCACCCTAATTCTAATGACAGCTGAACTTGTGACATACAGCTATGTGTTGAGTCCTTCACAGGGCACCATTTGCTGGGTCCTTCCCACATGGGAGTTTTGTGCTGAGTCCTCAAAAACATGCTGTTTGCTGAGTCATCCTAAAGGATGCTATGTGCTGAGTCCCTGAGAAGATTGGGCCATTCCGGGTTTTTCAAAGGGTGCTGTATGCTGAGTCCATTACACAACGTACTATATGCTGAATCCTTCAAAAGGTGTGGTGTGCTAATGCATCCCAAAGGGTCCTGCTATGTGCTGAGCCCTTGAGAAGAGAGGGACAAGGTGTTTTTTGAGTGCTGTGTGCTGAGTCTTTTACACAGGGTCCTCTGTACTGTCCTTTAAATGGTGCTATGTGCTGAGTGCTTCCACAGTGTGGTATGTGCTGAGTCCTTCAAAATTGTTCTGTGTGCTTAGTTTTTTGGAGGATGCTGTGCACTGTGTGATTTACACAGCGTGCTTCAACACAGGGTGTGATGAGTCCCTGGGAAAGAGTGCTATGTGCTGAGTTTTTCCATGCATGCCATGCACTGAGTCCTTTACACTGGGGGCTATGGACTCCCTCCTTCAAAGGGTGCTGTGTGCTGAGTACTCTACCCAGCATACTACTTGCTGAGTCCTTCAAAGGGAGCTGTGTGCTGAGTCATTTACACAGGGTGCTTTGTGCTAATTTTGGAAGAGTGCTGTGTGCTGAGACATCCCAAAGGGTGCTATGTTCTGAGTCCTTGAGAGGTGGTTATCCCCATCTCACACACACACACACACACACACACACACACACACACACACACACACACACACACACACACAACACAACACACACGAGAGTGGAGGGGGATGGAGGAGACTCTCCTCCAGGGGTGGGGCTGAGGGGAGATTCGATCCCATAGGCTGGTACTGGGGGTGGGGGGTAGTGCTGAGCTGAGGTAAGGCTGCAAGTGCCATGGTCTAGGAGCCTCAGGACCCAGTCAGGGCTGCAATTGTGGCCAGGGGTGGGGGCGGGGCATTGGGGAGCAGGCACGGGGCCCTGGGGCACACTTTTGTGGCAGCAATGGCCAGGAGCCCAAGGGGGCAGGGGTGTGTGCTCAGCAGGGGCAGGGTGGCCCAGGAGAGGAGTGTGTGGCCCAGAGAGAGCTGGGAGAAGTGCGAGCATGAGCACTAGCACCCGTGGAAACGGCTTCAGTGGCTGGCGGCTGCTCTGATCATAGTGTGGGTCCTGGGTGGGAGCACAGAGAATGCAGAGCCTGCATGGCAGGCACATTGCCACATGTAGCCCCTCGGAGGTGCCCAGCCACGGTGGCCCTGAGTCTGAGGTCCTGGTGCAGAGGCAGTGGCTGCTGAGACAGCAGCGGCCACAGGTTAGGAGGCCGCTGAGGCTGGGATGGTGGCTGAGGAGGAGCAGAGGCTGTGTGCAGCCCCACCACATGCCCAAGCTGCATTTCAAACATGGCGCTGCTGGCTTGGACCCGCAGAGCCTCTAGCAGTCACCTAGCGGAGCTGGTGCGCCCCTGGCCTGCTTGTGATCCTGACTTGGTTCCAGCCCTAGGTCCTCAGACTCCTGGCACACACCCGGAGATGCAGCCTACATCTTCTCCCAGCAGCTCAAGTGAGTGGCCGACCTGCACTCCCGCACTCCATGACCCCCCACTACTGTAACACCTCGTCCCCCACTGTACCCTTCCTCTCCACCCTCACGGACCCAGACCCTTGCCTCTCCCCTCCCAGTCCAGTCCTGCCTGTGCCTCCCCGTGCCCCACAGTCTGTCCTGGCTCTGCCACAAATGCACCCAAGGGGTGGGGAGTGGAGATGGGTGTCCACCCGGGGATCCCACCCTCATCCCTAGATGCCAGTGTCCCAGGAAAAGGGGAGCCACAGGGATGGGTGAAGAGGGGGCACCACAGAGCACCTACCCTGGAGCAGTGGGAGCCACACAGCCTTGCATCTGCATCCTTTCTCTCCCTGGTGGGAACCTGGTGGCTTTCGTCAGAGATGGGGAGCAGCACCCCACACCTCCCTTCTTAGGTCTTTTCCTTTTTGCTGGGGAGGGGGTGTTGGATACAGAAGATAGGCCCCCCTTGCTGTGTGAGCCCTTGTCTTCTGTGCTCAGTTACCCTTTCACCTGAGGACATTCCCAGAAGAGCCCACTAGAGAGGTGAGGGCACTGGGGTCAGATAGAAGGTGGGTATTTGGGAGAAAAACACACCCCCTCTGACATACACACAACCGTCCTGTACCCCCAACCCCAGCTGTCAACAGTTCTGACTGGGTGATCACATCTCCCAGTTCTGCCAGCTTCTTCTAGTGCTCCCAGTCCATCTGGTCTCCTTGTCCTCCCCAAGAATCTGCCAAGTTGCCCAGAAGTATGTAGACTGGAAGTAGGGAGTCCATCCATGTATATAGCCTTTAGGACCTCATCAAAGTCCCCAAAAACGCCCCCACCCCAGGTCAGACACCTCTCTGGAGGCACTATGACCCCCTGCTTTGTTTTCTGTCCAGGCTCTGAGGAGCCATGTGTTTCGGGACTCCTTCACCCAGTGTCCTGGCCTAGGGATTTGGTGAATGGGGAGTGAAGGCTGGTTGTTCCCAAGGGGAAGGGTCTGGCCCTGGAGAAAGGGGGAGGCAGGTTGGTGCTGCATTATTAGAGCATTGTTCCCCTTGGGTGGTTGCCCCTGGTTCTGACTAGGGAACTCCAGTGCTTGAGCTGGTACATTGCCCAGATGAGAAACCATCAAATTCAGGAGAGGCACTGCTCTGAGTCTGTGTGTTAGGTGTGTATGAGAGAGAGAGAGAAAGAGAAAGAGAGAGAGAAAGAAAGAGAAAGAGAGAGAGACAGAAAGAGAGAGAGAGAGACAGAGAGACAGAGAGAGAAAGCGAGAAAGAGAGAGAGACAGAGAGAGAGAGACAGAGAGAGAGAGAGATCATCTTTCTCATTGTACAGTCAGCATGTCTAAAAAGAGCAAAAGCATTTTTGGGGGGGTGTCCGGTTGTGGGGTCTGAACTCTAGGCCTGTGTGCTGTCCCTCAGCTCTTCAGCTCAAGGCTAGCACTCTACCACTTGAGCCACAGCGCCACTTCCGACTTTTTTCTTTTGCTTATGTGGTGCTGAGGAATCGAACCCAGGGCCTTGTGCATGCAAGGAAAGCGCTCTACAACTGAGCCACCTTCGTAGCTGGAGCAAAAGCATTTTATTTGTGTGCATGTGTGTATTTGTTGTTCTTTTTTCATTAATGCCCAGTATGAGCCCAGCCACAGTTTTTGTTTTCTCTTTCACAGTGTCATGGATCCTTTAGAGAAGGTTTCATTAGATGTTCCTTCCCACCACTTTCTTCCCCTTTCCTGCAGCCCACAGTAACTGCTGGGCCTGTGTGGGTCTCTCCTAGGAGGCCTGTGTGAACCACAGACGAGTGTGGATACCTGCCCTTCTGTCTTTAGCCAGAAGGCTCATGAGGTTACTGTGACCACAGCCGCACTCTTCCAGCCCGACAGTCGGCTCTCATGTGTATAGTTGGAGCTAATTCAAAGTTGGGAATGTGTCTGCCAAACATAATTAGGGAATGAGATAGGGGGTGTATGGCAGGGGCTGTGAAACTAGGAGGGTCTGGGAAGTGATGAACGGTGAGACATGGCAGATGGTTCATCACGACTGAGGATGAGAGGGGAATCTTACCCAGGGCATTGACGGTGTCCATGGGCATCTGATCAGGGGGCTCCAGGCCCCCAATGGTGGCATGGATTTCCTCCCAGGGCAGTGTACTGGTGGGCAGTCCTCCCTGGAGTCCTGCAGACTCCAATCTGTGTCCCTCCTGAGCTGTTTCCAGCTGGGCAATGGTAGGCAAGTGTGTTCCCCCTGCTGGAGCCTGCTTGGGATCAGGACATGGCAGTTAGCTAAGGCTTTCTGAATGCCATTTTCTGTAACCTGCTGTAGGCTGTCTGGAAGGAAAAGTGGACCCCTGACTTTGGAACCCATTAAGTTTGATTGGGACAAGTGAAATGCCAGCTTTTCCAGGGTTTTTTTCTTTTTTCTTTTTTCTTTTTTGTCAGTCGTGGGGCTTGAACTCTGGGCTTGGGAGCTGTCCCTCAGCTGTTTAGCTCAAGGCAAGCACTCTACCACTTGAGGTACAGTGCCACTTCCGGTTTTCTGGTGGTTTTATTGGTGATAGGAGTCTCATGGCCTCACCTGCCCGGGCTGGCTTTGAACCGCGATCCTCAGATCTCAGCCTACTGAGTAGCTAGGATTTTAGGCGTGAGCCACCAGCGCCCTGCAAGGGTTTTTTTCTTGAAGCTGGCAATTTCTACTTAACACCTGGGATTCTGGGTCAAATTAGGTGGACCATTTCAGCCACCAAACAATGACGGTCAAAGCGGCACAGGCAGAGTTCCCAAGCCAGATGGTTTCCTGCTACGAACATCGTGCCTTAACTGCCTTTCTCCGGCAGCTGCTGATTCTTCTCCGGCTCTCTCTAGGGTGACCACCACAGTTGAGGATGTCTTGGGGAGCAGAGATTGTGACCTCGCCATCCGCAGCCTGTCAGCTGTGAGCAGAGACAATTCCCAGCACTTGCACTGGAATCTGGGAGATTCAGAGACCTGGAATGCCTCAAGGATCCTTTCTCTGCAACATGAAACTTGGGGGCCAGATCTAGTGGACCATCCTGTCTGCCCCAGGGAGTGGAGAGGAGGCCCATTGAGCCTGGCGTTCACCTCACAGCAACCTTGTTCAAACCTGAGTGGGGAGTGGAGTGCCACAGAGCTGGTCAGTGGCTGGACAGAGATCTTTGAGAAGATAGACATCCCAGAGGCCCTGGAATCCAGTGAGGACATCATGGCTCATGTCCTTGGAACCAAAACAGTTAAGTGCGGTGACACCAGGAGGGTGGGAAGAGGGAGGAGGGAGAACTGTTGGAGAGCTACTTCAGGCTTTGCCCCCACCCAGGATGCTTACCTGAATTAGATGGGACTTGTCTGTAGTATTGTCATAGACAGATGCTCATTTATTTATCCAACATACCGTTACAGCATGTGCCAAGCCCGGGGCGGGGGGGGGGGGGTCATACACGATGAAAGTTTCCAGTGCTAGTTCCACAGCACATGAAGAAATCTTGGTTTGGGCTGGATACCATTGCTTCACTCCTGTCATCCTACCTACTTAGGAAACTGAGATGGGAGGATTGAGGATTAAGGCCCATGCAGGAAATCCTATAAGACTAACTAACTACCAAACTAACTACCAACTAACTACCAACTAACTACCAAAAAGAAAATGCCAGAAGTGGATGAGTGGCTCAAGCCATAGACTGTTGGCCTTGAGTAAAAAGGCTCAGGGACAGCACCCAGGCTCTGATTTCAAAGCCTAGGGGTGACACAAAGAGAGGAAAGAAAAAGAGAGGAGGGAAGGATGGAGGGAGAAAAGGAGAAAAGGAAGGAAGAAGGGAGCATGCAAGTCTTGGTTTGGAGTCCCTGGATCAAGGGAGCCAACCATTCACAATCTCTGTGGGGACAGTCTCAGAGCCTAAAGCCAGTATGTAGGACCAATCCACTGTCCCCTCAGCAATTTCATGACATCCTGGATCTGAGTTGTCGGCCACTGCAGAGGGAAACAGCCTGGGGTAGAACCTAGGGCTCAGGGTGGATCACCGAGTTTCAATCTCCCCTGGCTCACTGAGTTTATTTTCTGGTCAGATAAGAAGAAATTGTCCAAAGGCTAGGGAGGATAAGGTGAGGGAGTGTCCAGAGGGGGGTGGCAAGGGATAAGCAGGAACATGAAGAGGGAGGATGATCCCAGATCAGGTGTGTCAGGCCATTGAAGCCATGACCTCACCTGACAACCTAGACCATCCGAGATAGAGCCTTCAACCCAGCCACATGGCTATTAAAAGTCCTGGCACTCTGGGTTCACCGTTGACGACCTCGCTGTCGTCCACTGCAGGATGCCTGTGCAGTACATCCTTGGGGACTAGAACTTTTGTTGGCTCAATCTGAAGATGACACTCCCAGTGTTCATTCCTTGACCAGAGACAGAGGTAACCAGACCACTGGCACAGGACAGCCAGGGAATGAGGGCAGGAGTCAGACCCGTGTTGCCCCCAGACTTCCTCTTAGGGCACTCTAGGGCCCGTGAATACCATTCTCAGAGGTAGAGGTGGGTCTCCTTGCTGGCTCAGCCTTTAGTCTAGATAGCAGATGAGGGATTTAGAGAGGGCCGACTGAAGGTTGAGGCTGGTGAGAATAGCAGAGGCACTGGGCTCTGAGCAGGGTTGTTTCTTTGAGGATACTCAAACCCAGGAATATTACTGAGATGGATCAGCCTTTTTCTCCTTCTCAAGAGAGAGGGACCTAGAGCCCTCCAGTCTGTATCAATTGGCTGAGAAATTCATTCATTCCAATATCCTTTGGTTGGATAACTAGATCTCACCTGACTGCCCAGTGTCAAGGCAGGACAGTGAGAGATCTTGACTCCTTGATGAGGTCATGGGATTCTCAGTATGAGATCGTACTTGAATGTCCTGACTTGTTTCATGGTCAGTCCCATCTAAGACTGCCATGATCTAGGACATAGAGTCTAGAGAATCAGCAGGATGGAGTCTATTCTGTGAGTCTGTAGTATTATGTGTGAGCTTTGAGCTCCCGTGTGCTCACCTGCTTCCCTTTTTTTGGTGGGTCTATGCTAGAAAAAGCTTAAAACTAGGGCCTGGGTCCCATCCCTTGTTTCATGCTCAAAGCTAGCACTCTACCATTTGAGCCACAGCTCCACTTGCAAGGTTTTTGGGTGTTTAATTGGAGATAAGAGTTCTCAATGACTTTGCTGCCTAGAGTGGCATTCAATTGCAGTCATCATATCTCATTCTCCTGAGAGGATAAGATGACAGGCATGGAAAAGCATCTTTGGCAGGGTGCCAGTGGCTCATGGCTGTCATTCTAAGTCCTCAGGAGCTGAATCTTAGGATCATGGTTCAAAGCCAGCTTGGGCAGGAAAGACCCTCAGACTCTTCTCTCCAATAAAGCAACAGAAAACCGGAAGTGGTGCTGTGGTTCTAGTAGTAGCGTGCTGGAATTGAGCCTAAGAGCTCAGAGATAGCACCCAGG
>NW_027203455.1:0-76595 GCF_024711535.1 Dipodomys merriami
CCCAATTTTAGTGGGTCCTGTGGTTCGGGTGTTGGTGTAGGGAGTCTAGGTCAGGGTCTGGGGATTCCCTCCATCTCTGGTCTACCTTGAGGGATGCACTGTCCCCTGTGGGGTACTCACCCTGGAGCTGGTTGTTTCTGTGTGGTGTAGGTCATCAGTTGTTGTTGCAATCCTAGTTCAGTTGGGGTGGTTGCGGGCTGGGCTGGGCGGTGGTGTCTCTGTGTGATTCTTTTCTGTCTCTGCCTCTATCGAAGCTGTTGGGGCCACAGTGTCCATGCTCAGGTGGCTTCTGCGCGGGTGATCTGCAAGCAGCCCCCTGTGCTTCTGGGACCTGGGAGGCCCCTGCCGGGTTGTTGCGCTCAAGAACGGGCGGGTCTAGTGATTCCGGCAGCTTCTGCGCGGTTGGTCTGGAGACAGGTTCCTTTGTCATGCTGCCAGTGCCGGGCGGCTTTGGCAGGATGTAGCCTCTATGCTCGGGTGGAGAGTGAGGGGTGGGGGTGGGATCCTCTTAGAGACACCCGGCTGGTAGTTTTCTCTGTTCCTGGCGAACAGTTGTTCTGCAAAATGGTACCTCAGTCCGCTTCTGTGCGGGTGGTCTGCAAGCGGCCCCCTGTGTCTCTGGGGCTCCGGCAGCCCCCGCTGGGCTGGCTGGCCGGCAGCTTGGCACATTGCCATGCGGCCAGTAAAGGTTGGGAGAGGGGTCTTCACTCTTCTCTGTTCTGAAATTCTTCTTTTCCTCTCTTTCTTTTTTTGTTATTTTCCACCTCTGGTTTTTCTCTGAGTGTTCGTCTTTTTGTTGTTGTCGGTCTCTTGGGGAGATTAAGCGTTGGAACTCAACTCTCTTTTTGGTTGGGGAGATCTGTGGCGTTTCCCTACTGCCCCGTCACCATCTTGGTCCCCCCTCCTTATTTTACTTTTGAATGTAACGAATGTAGTGTTTTTGTGTGTATTTTACTATTCTAGTATAACTTTATTTGCACTGCGGCGAACGCCTTCTCGGCCAGCGAGAAAGAACGACCACCACACCAGGAGTCTTCTCAGATCACGCTTTATTGGAGAGCCTTTTTATTGATAGGAGAGCTTGAGCGCGAGAGCGCGTGCACCCGAAACATGGCCGCTTATATAGGGAATAGGAACACGGGTCTTTCTATCATTGGTCATCTGCCTTTCACCGTCACCAGGTGACACGGGATTGGCTGGGGACTCTACGTGGCTCGTGCATGCGCAAAGCCCAGGACCCACCGTCCTGCCAAGCACTGCCTGAAATGGAGTGGTTACCTCAAAGCTGCAAGGGAGTGGGCGCCATCTAATGGCGTTCGCCCCGGCTCCCTACATTGCACCACTTACATACATTTTCTTTTAATTCTGAGATTTAAGAATGTGTTTTTTGGATAAGAGTTTTGTTGTACTTTTATTTCAGTTTGCCATTAGGCCTTATAAACGCATACAATAAAATCCATTCTTGCTAGTATCAAGTTCAATGATTTTGTAGACTAGAGACTCAAGGATATATCATTATATATCATACAGTAATGTGGGTCAATTTGTTTATAACTGCTCCATAAAATAATTACTAATTGAGGAAGCAGCCACTTCATCTGGCATCCTGGTCCCTCTGATGAAGTAGGATCCAAGTGGCAGCCTGCCCAACTCAGGTGCTTCTGGGCATCTCGCCTGATTCTGTGGGAGGATATCAGGGTGTACCTGCTGTTGGACTAGGGAAGCTGCTGCGTGAATGACACAGTGCCACTGACCCACATCTAGCACCCACCAGCCCCATGGGACTGGGCCCTAAGGATCAGCCCGTGATAGCACACACACACGGCAGGGCGGGGGAGCACCCACCTAGAAAGGAGTGCAGACAAAACAGAAGCCACTCTGGGGATCAGCTTGTACAGTATCATCCGTGAAGCAGTGGACGATTGTGCTCAGCTGTGGGGAGAAGACAAGAAATACAGGCCCAGGTGGGGTGATGCTAACTTTTGTACTCAGGCTGGCAAGGAAACTTTCCTCCAGACACTCTCCTGCAGGCTCAGGGTGCCCTTCCATGCTCCTTGTCCTTGGATTATCAGCCAGGGACACTCATGTCCGGTACTCCTGGCTGCTCTTTTGGGGTTTGTTAATTTACACAGAGAGCCCCTGCCTCAGACAGCAGAGTTATATTCTGGGTTTTGTAAAACTTTCTGCATCTGAGCATTTCCCAGTGTTTGGTCTTTGTATTGTTTCTTATAAATGCTTTGTGACATTTGTGTTTAGGTGTTGAGGTGCAGGAGGAGCCAGATTATGAACATAGTTTCCTACAATACTTTCATCTAAAAATGAAAATATATTCTTTCTAAAAATGCCTATCAGGAAATGAATTTGAGAGAGGGAAAAGGCAGTTTTCTCATGAGATCAAAATATGCTAGTTTTATGCATTCAAAATACAACTAAGTAATTCACTATCTAGGAACAATTGTCCAGACCTAAGAGTTAGGTGTCTTGGGAGCTAGAGCCAGGGTTTTTGTGAGGTTTATCC
This sequence comes from Dipodomys merriami, assembly GCF_024711535.1. Taxonomy (NCBI): domain Eukaryota; kingdom Metazoa; phylum Chordata; class Mammalia; order Rodentia; family Heteromyidae; genus Dipodomys; species Dipodomys merriami. The sequence continues at coordinate 2,519 of NW_027203455.1, forward strand.
AAAGGGAGGGAAGAAAGTTAAAATCCATAGATTACTTTGTAGAATAAAAGTGGTAATACCAAATGAGAATCACATAAATCCTCTCTGCTATTCGGGGTCTTTTATTCTTCCATATGAATTTTTTTTAATTGTATTTTATTTTATTTGAGAACATACTGTACAGAGGGGCTACAATTACATGGGCAGGATAAGGCATACATTTCTTACCAAGCATTGCAGCCTCCTCCTTTGTTTACCCTTCACTTCCCTTCCCAGCCTCCCCCCTCCCCCCACCCAATTTTACCCCCCTCCCCCCACCCAATTATACTCCCCTCCCCCCCCACACCGACATTGTAAAGCTGGTTTTGACATGACATTTTGTACTTCTCATTGTTGAAACAGATCCACCTGAATCCTTAAACGACTTGTTTGTCCCCATCTCCTCCACATGTTATACTGACATCAAATATAGTGAAAGCGGGGGTTACACTGTGGGGGAGGGACATACAAAGCAACAAAGAAATAATCTTATAAATGCATTAGAAACACATGCATGAAAGAAACGAAAACATTAAAATACATATTTAAGGGTTCATTTTCCTAACATCACATTATCTGACCTTTTCCGCTTGACTCATACCTATACTAGATATTGCAAATAAGGGAAACCATGGGACCTATGCTTCTTTGGGCCTGGCTTACTTCACTTAATATAATTTTTTCCAAGCCTTTCCATTTCCTAACAAATGGGGAAATGTCATTCTTTCTGATGGAGGCATAGAATTCCATTGTGTATATATACCACATTTTCTTGATCCATTCATCTACTGAGGGGCATCTGGGTTGGTTTGCTTCTTCTATTTCATTGAAAGTGAGATTGGAATATTGATAGGTATCACATTGAATTTGGATATAGCCTTTGGCAGTATTGCCAATTTAATGATGTTACTCTTCCCAATCTAGGAGCGTGGGAGGTTTCCCACTTCCTTAGTTCTGCCTTAATTTAATTTTTCAGGTATTTAAAGTTTCCATCATAGAGGTTCTTCACATCTTAAGTTAACTCCTAGGTATTAGGGGGGGATATTAAAAAGGTATTGTGTTCCTATTTTCAGCCTCACTCTTATCGTTATTGGAATACAGGAAAGCCATTGAATTTTGAGGGTTAATTTTATATTCTGCTACTTTGACAAAGTTTCTGATCAGCTCAAGTAACTTGGGAGTGGAGTCCATGGGGTTCTTTAAATACAAGATCATGTCATCTGCAAAGAGGGATAGTTTTACTTCATCTTTCCCTATTTAGATCCCCTTTAAGTTTGCATCTTGTCTTATTGCCCCAGCTGGCATTCGAATACTAAGTTGAAGAGGAATGGAGAGAGAAGACATCCTTATCTCATTCCTGAATTTGTAAGAAATGATTTTAACTTTTTGCCATTAACTATAATGCTGGCTGTAGGTTTGTCAATCCTTAGCAGAAAGAACAGTGCTGGAGCAATATCAGTTCCAAATTTCAAACTCTACTAAAAAGCCATAGTAATAAGAACAAAGAGATAATGGCACAAGAACAAACCTGAGGACAAATGGAAAAGGACTGAAGACTCAGAAATGAATCCACTGACCTATAGCCACTTAATCTTTGACAAGGGCTAAAAAACATAGAATGGGAAAAGACAGCCTTCTCAGTAAATGGTGTTGGCAAAATTGGTTAACCACCTATTAAACTAAAACTAGATTCGTATATATCGCCCTGCACCAGAATCAACTGCAAATGGATAAAAGAACTCAAAATAAAAGCAGACACTGTGAAAACATTACATGAAGGAATAGGAGAAACTCTAGGGCTCTTTAGTGCAAGCCAAAATTTTCTTAATAGAGAACAAGAAACAAAACAAATCAAAGAAAAGTTGGGCAAATGGGATTGCATGAAACAGCAGAGCTTCTGCAAGGCAAAGGTAAAAGCTAACACGAACTGTAGACAGCCCACGTACTGGGAGATCTTCATGAGTCATAAAATGGACAAGGTCTTATATCTAAAATATACTTAGGACACAAAAATTAAATTCTCAAAGAAACAACTGCCTGATAACTCAGTGGGCTAAAGACTTAAAGAAAGATTTCTCTGAAGAGGAAGTAAAAATGCCCTTTAGACACATGAAGGAATGCTCAAGTTTTCTAGCCATAAAAGAAATGCAAATCAAGACAACATTGAGATCGCACCTCATTCCAGTTAGAATGTCTATAATCAAGAAATGTAATAATTACAGATGCTGGAGGGAACTCTACTGCATTGTTAGTGGGAGTGTAAAGTTGTTCAACAACTTTGGAAAGCAGTATGAAAGTACTTCAATAGACTCCACATAGAGCTCCCTATGACCCAGCAATCCCACTTTTGGGCATTTACCCAAATGATCACAAAAAAGATCACACCAAAGCTACCAGCAAAACCATGTTTATTGCAGCATTACTCACCATAGCTATGATATGGAACCAGCTCCGATTCCCCTCCGTAGATGAATGGATCTAGAAAATATTATATATATACATATATATATATATATATATGTGTATATATATGTATGTATACACACACACACACACACACACACACACACACACACACACACACACACACTGGAATTCTATGCCTCCATTAGAAAGAATGGCATTGCCCCATTTGTTAGGAAATGGAAAGACTTGTTAAAAATTATATTAAGTGAAGTAAGCCAGGCCCAGAGAAACAGAGGTCCCATGGTTTCCCTTATTTGCAAGGACTAGTACATGTCTAGGACAAGCAGAGAAGATCAAAGGTTATGTACATATGATCATATAAGATGATGTTAACTGAAATATACCCCAAATCAGTCTTGGTTTTGTTTTTAATATACTTATAAGGCACTATGTGTTTCTTTTGTAGGTTCATCCCCCCCACGATATAACCCCTGTTTTCACTGTATTTGATTCCAATGTTGTGCATCTTGTATATTCACTTTTGTAATTTGGGGAGTTGAAAGGATGTAGCAAAATGCTTAAATGGGGCTGCAGGTTGACCCATTGTGACGAAGAGATGTACAGGACATTATGTAGAAAATGAATTTACACTGTCAGGCAGGGATAGTGGAAGGAGGAGTTGGAGAGGTGGGGAGGGAAGGGATGGTAGGGGAAAAACCAAGGAGGAGGCAACAATGCTCGATAGGAAATGTACTCATTACCCTACTCATGTAACTGAAAGCCCTCTGTACAGGATTTTTCCAGTGCTGCCCTCCGCATTGAATTTTTTGCCTTTTCTGGCTGTGGTTAAGTCCACCTGCTCAGTGGATTAGTAGTCTTCAAGGTATCTTGGTCCTCAAATGGGACTTGGATTATCCAGTGGTGGTTGGAACCGGGCCAAGGGCAGTGCAAAAACCACTTCCAGGACATGGCTTCTTCATTCCCCATGCAACTAGGATTGCAAGCAGTATTTCTCTGAATTTGACTCCAGAAAACAATCACTGAACCAAAAGGCAAGGCCGCCAAACACCTATCCTACTTCCCCCATTCCCTCCTTTCTCCATCCTTGGGAGAGTACAAAATAATTTCGCAGGTTTCATCAAACACACAAATTGCCCACCACCTCCCCTGGTAAACTAGGTTTCAAGTCACTAAGTCATGTAAACGGATAATGCCTCACTCATTATTCTGGTCAACATCTTCAGGTTGTTTGATGCTTTAATTTTTTTTGTTGTTGTTGTTGGTAGGGGGGCCTGAACTCTGGGTCTGGGCATGGTCCCTGAGCTCTTCAGCTCAAGGCTATCAATTGAGCCATAGCGCCACTTCCAGTTTTTTCTGCTTATGTGGTGCAGAGGAATTGAAACCAGGACCTCATTCATGCAAGACAAGCACTCTACCACTGAGTCACCTTCCCAGCCCTAATGCTTTAATTTTTTAAATTTCTTTTTGTCAGTCCTAGGTCTTGAACTCAGGGACTGGGTTTTAGCATATCCCTGAGTTCTTCAGCTCAAGAGAAGATCTCTTCCACTTGAGCCACAGTGCCACTTCCTGTTTGGAGACAAGTGACTCACAGTCTTTCCTGCCAGGGTTTGCTTTGAACCGTGAATTTTTAAATTATATTCCTTCTAGGTGTTTATTGGAACATTACACTTTTTCTGGAATTTAAAGTTTTCTGTAAACATTTGTCTTCAAATAATCCAACAACATTAAATATTATATTTAGAAGCTATCCTGTAGCACATCCATTTTGAAATTATTTTGTTAAGATGAAATACTTATTCTTTGTAGAAATAAAACTTTAAAATCCAAATGAGAACATGCTAATTTCAGGTGCCTTGAGTCTCGTTCCTCTTTTTTTTTCTCTCCAGTATCTTTTCTTGTTTTGGAACAAGTGTCATGGACTGTCCAACCATTCAAAGGAAGCTTATTCCATTAATTTAATAGAAAAGAATCCAATCTTCCTGCATCTCAAGGCAACTTTGAATATAATGTTAATCTGATAATTCACATAATTTAATTTTCATAGTAATTTTGATAATTTTTGGTTAAACCATTCATTAAAGAGCTTCCAAAAAGCAAGAATAAAAAATAATGTTCTGCTTTCTAAGAAGGTTTAAAAAGCTAGTAATTCAACAAAAAAAAATTCTATTCTTCCAAGATTCTATGGTGAAAAATTTCTCTTTCATCATCGCCCTTACCACTGATCCCTTCCCTTCAAACTTTCAGCTTTCTTGTTCCAGCTTTCATTTTGGTACTAGCATCAGTAATCTCTTTGTAGAATTTGACAATGAAATTCCATTTGTTGTTAGAGATCTCAATTCATATTGCCAAACGCAGACTCATGAGCATAACATTGAACATAAAATATTGAATATCATTAATGTGATCTTATGTAACTATTTCATAAATTAATATAAGTGCCACATAAATGTGCATCTTCATATAATTTTTATTTTTTTTATTTTTTTTGAGTTACACATCAGCTTTTTTATTTATTTTTTTAATTTAATTTTATTTTATTTGAGAACATACTGTACAGAGGGGCTACAATTACATGGGCAGGATAAGGCATACATTTCTTACCAAGCATTGCAGCCTCCTCCTTTGTTTACCCTTCACCTCCCTTCCCAGCCTCCCCCCTCCCCCCACGCAATTATACTCCCCTCCCCCCCCCACCGACATTGTAAAGCTGGTTTTGACATGACATTTTGTACTTCTCATTGTTGCAACAGGTCCACCTGAATCCTTAAACGACTTGTTTGCCCCCATCTCCTCCACGTGTTATACTGACATCAAATATAGTGAAAGCGAGGGTTACACTGTGGGGGAGGGACATACAAACCAACAAAGAAATAATCTTAAAAATGCGTTAGAAACATATGCATGAAAGAAACGAAAACATTAAAATACATATTTAAGGGTTCATTTTCCTAAAATCACATTATCTGACCTTTTCCGCTTGACTCATACCTATACTAGATATTGCAAATAAGGGAAACCATGGGACCTATGCTACTTTGGGCCTGGCTTACTTCACTTAATATAATTTTTTCCAAACCTTTCCATTTCCTAACAAATGGGGAAATGTCATTCTTTCTGATGGAGGCATAGAATTCCATTGTGTATATATACCACATTTTCTTGATCCATTCATCTACTGAGGGGCATCTGGGTTGGTTCCATGTCTTAGCTATGGTAAATAATGCTGCAATAAACATAGTTGTGCTGGTAGCTTTAGTGTGGTCTTGTTTGTAAACATTTGGGTAAATGCCCAAAAGTGGGATTGCTGGATCATTTGGGGGATCTATGTGAAGTCGTTTGAGGAACCTCCATACTGCTTTCCAAAGTGGTTGAACAAGTTTACATTCCCACCAACAATGAAGTAAGGTTCCTTTCTGTCCACATCCCCTCCAGCATCTGTTGTTGTTAGAGTTTTTGATTTTTGCTGTTCTAACTGGAGTGAGGTGATATCTCAATGTTGTTTTGATTTGCATTTCTTTTATGGCTAGGGATGTTGAACATTGCTTCATGTGTCTATTGGCCATCCTTCTTTCTTCTTCAGAGAAGCTTCTCTTTAAGTCTTTCCCCCACTTATTTATTGGGCAGTTGTTTCTTTGAGGATTTTTTGTTGGGTGGTTTAATTTTTTGAGTTCCAAGTATGTTTTAGATATGAGACCCTTGTCCGTTGTATGGCTAGTAAAGATCTTCTCCCAATCGGTGGGCTTTCTATTGATCTTGCCAGCTATGTCATTTGCCCTGCAGAAGCTTTGCAACCGTATGCAATCCCATTTGTCCAACCTTTCTTTGATTTGTTGTGCTTAAGGGTATCTATTCAGAAAATTTCGGCCTGAGCCAAGGAGACCTAAGGTTTCTCCTCTTGCATCCTGTAATGTTTTCAGAGTGTCTGCTTTGAGTTCAAGGTCTTTGATCCATTTGGAGTTGATTCTAGTGCAGGGTGATATATAAGGATCTAGCTTTAGTTTTCTACATGTAGTTAACCAATTTTGCCAGCACCATTTACTGAAGAGGCTGTCTTTCTTCCATTCCATTGTTTTAGCTTCCTTATCGAAGATTAGATGGCTATAGGTCTGTAGGTTCATTTCTGGGTTTTCAATTCTATTCCATTGGTCCTGAGGTCTGTTCTTATGCCAATACCAAGCTGTTTTGATTACTATGGCTTTATAGTAGAGTTTGAAATTTGGTATTGATATTCCTCCAGCAGTGTTCTTTCCGTTGAGGCGCGATTTTGCTATTCGGGGTCTTTTATTGTTCCCTATGAATTTTTGAGTTGCCTCTTCTATTTCCTTGAAGAATGAGGGTGGAATTTTGATAGGTATCGCGTTGGATTTGTAGATAGCCTTGGGAAGTATTGCCATTTTCACGATGTTATTCTTGCCAATCCAGGAGCATGGGAGGTTTTGCCATTTTTTAAGTTCTGTGTTGATTTCCTATTTCAAGATTTTAAAGTTTTCATCATATAGGTCCTTCACTTCTTTGGTTAAGTTAATTCCTAGGTATTTTATTTTTTGTGGGGCTATTACAAATGGAGTTGCTTTCCTAATTTCAGCCACACTTTTCTCATTGTTGTCATATAGAAAAGCCATTGATTTTGGGGGGTTAATTTTATAACCTGTTACTTTGCCAAAGTTTTGAATCAGCTTGAGTAATTTGGGAGTGGAGTCCATGGGATTCTTTAAATACAAGATCATGTCATCTGCAAAGAGGGAGAGTTTTATTTCTTCTTTCCCTATTCGGATCCCCTTTATGTCTGCATCTTGTCTTATTGCTGTAGCTAGGCATTCTAATACTAGATTGAAGAGAAGTGGAGAGAGTGGGCATCCTTGTCTCGTTCCTGAGTTAAGAGGAAATGGCTTTAGTTTTTCACCATTGAGTATAATGCTGGCTGTAGGTTTGTCATATACAGCCTTTATTGTATTGAGGAATGTTCCATGGATTCCTAATTTTTCAAGAACCTTCATCATAAAGGGGTGTTGGATCTTGTCAAATGCTTTTTCTGCATCTATTGAGATAACCATTTGGTTCTTATTCTTGCTCCTGTTGATATGATGTATAATATTAATTGATTTGCGTATATTGAACCAGCTTTGCATCCCTGAAATGAATCCTGTTTGATCATGGTGTATGATTTTTTTGGATGAATTGTTGAAGTCGATTGGCCAAAATTTTGTTGAGAAGTTTTGCATCAATGTTCATCAAAGAAATGGGTCTATAGTTCTCTTTCTTTGATGAGTCCTTGCCTGGTTTTGGGATGAGGGTTATGATGGCTTCATAGAATGTGTTCGGTAGTGAGCATTCTCTTTCAATTTCATTGAAGAGTTGGAGGAGTATTGGTGTGAGCTCTGCTTTGAAGGCCTTGAAAAATTCCGCTTTAAAACCATCTGGTCCTGGACTTTTCTTAGCTGGGAGGTCTCTTATTGCTGTTTCTATTTCAATGTTTGATATGGGCCTGTTAAGCTGGTTTAACTCATCTTGGTTTAGTTTTGGCATGTCAATATTTGCTAGGAAAAGGTCCATTTCTGTCAAGTTCTCAAACTTATTAGCATAAAGTTTTGAGAAGTATTCCCTTATAATGTTCTGAATCTTGGTTGTTTCTGTGGTGATGTTTCCATTCTCATCTCTGAGTTTATTAGTTTGGGTGTGTTCTCTCCTTTTTCTGATTACATTTGCTAAGGGTCTATCAATTTTGTTAAGCTTTTCGAAGAACTAATTCTTTGTTTTGTTGATTTTTTCTATAGTTTTTTTGGATTCTAATTCATTTAATTCTGATTTAATTTTGATTATTTCTTTCTGTCTACTGGATTGGGGTTTATCTTGCTGCTCTTTTTCAAGGAGGTTTGGATGTGTCATTAAATTGCTAGTTTCCGATCTCTCCAATTTGTTGATGTAGGAGCTCAGAGCTATAAACTTGCCTCTGAGTACTGCCTTTGCTGTGTCCCAGAGGAACTGGTAATTTGTGTGTTCATTTTTGTTGAATACCATGAACATTTGAATTTCCTTTCTAATCTCTTCCATGACCCACTCATGATTCAGCAGTGTGTTGTTCAGCCTCCATGTGATACCGGACTTTCTTTGGTGGCTTTGGGTGTTGAGTTCTAATTTTATTCCCTTGTGGTCAGAGAGAATGCAAGGTATAACTTCAATGTTTCTGAATTTAGACAAGTTTGCTTTGTGGCCTAAAATGTGGTCTATTTTAGAAAACGTTCCATGTGCTGCTGAGAAGAACGTGTATTCTGATGCTGCTGGGTGAAATGTTCGGTAAATGTCTGTTAAGTCTAGTTGATCTATGCAGCTGTTTAGATCTGCGGTTTCTCTGTTGAGTTTTTGCCAGGTTGATATGTCTAGTGGGGAGAGTGGTGTGTTAAAATCCCCAACAATTAATGTCTTTGGATCTATATGGCATTTGAGGGAAAGTAGTGTTTCTTTGATAAATTTGGGTGCTCCATTGTTTGGCGAATAGATATTTAGAATTGTAATATCCTCCTGAAGGAGAGATCCTTTAATTAGTATGTAGCGACCTTCTTTATCTCTTCTCACGAATTTTAGTTTGAAATCTATTTTATCTGATATTAGGATTGCAACTGCCGCCTGTTTATGAGGGCCGTTTGCTTGGTAGATTTTGTTACAGCCTTTAACATTGAAGATGTGTTTGTTTTTACGGGCAAGATGTGACTCCTGCAGGCAGCAGATAGAATGGTCTTGTTTTTTATCCAACTAGACAGTCTATGTCGCTTAATTGGAGAGTTCAGTCCGTTAACGTTAAGAGATAGGACTGAGAGGTATTTGGGAGTTCCTGCCATGTTATCCACCTTCTTGGGGGCTGCGAAAACTGGGTTCTTCCTATGGTTCTTGGATTCGCAGTTTGGGTGCAGTTTCTTGGCCTTTGTTGCGGTCTTGTTGGTTTTCTATGTGTAGGACAACTTTAAGAATCTTTTGTAGGGCTGGTTTGGTGGAGATGTATTGTTTCAAGTTTTCTTTGCTATGGAAGGTTTTTATTTGGCCTTCAGTTATGAAGGAGAGTTTAGCTGGGTACAGTATTCTTGGTTGATAATTATTTGTTTTTAGGGCATGGCATACGTCATTCCAGGCTCTTCTTGCTTTGATTGTCTCTGCTGAGAAATCTGAGGTAATTCTAATTGGTTTCCCTTTGTAGGTGATTACCCTTTTCTCCCTGACAGCTTTAAGGATCTTTTCCTTGGTCTGGGTTGATCCTGTGTGGATTACAATGTGACAGTGGGATCTCCTATTCTGGTCTGGTCTATTTGGGGTTCTAAAAGCTTCTTGTATCTGAATAGGCCTATCTTTTTGTATGTTTGGGAAGTTCTCTGCTAGGATCCTGTTAAACAAATTTCCTAGACCATTAACTTCTGTTTCTAGGTGCTCCTCTACACCCATTATCCTTAGATTGGGCCTTCTGATGGTGTTTTCCAGGTGTTGGATAGACCTATCATATTTCTTGGACTTTTCTTGGATGGTTGTATGTTCTTTCTCTATAATATCTAGGCTGTCTTCAATCCCTGAGATTCGATCTTCTGCATGGTCTAACCTGCTGTCAAGACTCTCTACTTTGTTTTTTATCTCTTTTTCTTCTAATTGGTCAGCTTTGATGGCTTCAAGTTCTTTGTTGAAACTCTGTTTTAGGTCTTGTATGAATTTCTTTACTTCCTTAATTTGGTGTTCAGTGTTTCTTCTCAAATCACTTAGTTGATTTGTTATGGATTCTTTGGACTCCCATTCCTTCTGTTGGGTTCCATTCAGCATTCCCTTTGTGGTCTCCCTGACTTCCTTCAGCTCTTTGTTAATGGATTCCATGAATGCCTTTAGTGATCTTTGTGTATTCTCTACCTGGTCTCTCAATGACTGAATTACTCTTTGATTAGCTTCCTCCCTTCTGTGGGATTCCTGCAGTTCTCTTTCTTCCCGTTCGTGGGAATCCTGCAGTTCTCTTTGAGTGTTCTCTGCCTGCTCACGCCATTCCTCCCTTTCTCTTTGAGCATTCTCAAGTTGTTCACGCAAATCCTGTATCAGTTTTTGAGTAGCTTCCTCACGCTTATGATATTCCTGTATAAACTTCTGGGATGCCTCCTCTCTCTCCCTATCACACTCATACAGAGTCCTTTGTACATTGTCAAACTTCTCATTTATCATGTTTGTTTAGTGTTTGTAGAGCTATTTGGGAACTCTCCTCTGGATTATTCTTTATCTGTTCTAATCCCTGATTATCAAGATTGGGAATTGAGATACCCGAATTTGCCATTTTTCTTGTGTTTTTCCGGCTTCCTCGGCCCATTTGAGATGAAGATTGCACCAGTTTTATGCTAGAACACTATCTTAAGGCAACCATCAACCAAAGTTTGCATTTGTACAGTCAATAGTCTACAGATACAATCTAGTTCAACAGATACATCTATTCAACATCAAACAACTATATGTTAAAGGACTTCGAACCGCAGAAAAGAATTTGGAAAACCAGAAATTATTAGGATTAGGGAGAGATGTGGGTAAAAATAGGAATAGATTGGTGTGGCGAGGCACAGGGAGAGTTAACTATGTCCTAATCACAATGCAGGAAATGGGTTGGGTAGGATGCAAGTAGAGAGAGAGAGGAAAAGAAGAGACCGAAAGGGGAATGAAAAGAGACCAGAAAATAAATAGAAACGTAAAAATTAATGTATTTAGAGAGGAATGTGAATATGTTGAGAGAAGGGGAGGGACATAGAGGAGATGTGAAAGACTTTAAGGATGGGAAAGGGAGAAGAAAAGATCAGAAGTTCAGTAGAGCTAGACAAAAAACAAAAAGATAATTAAGAAAGAGAAAGAGAAAGAAGACAAGGAAAGAAAGGAAAACGCTCATTCACATATTCCTAAAATAAAAATTATAAGATGAGGAAAAAAAAAAGTTACTGGAAAACAATTGTTTCTTCAGAAGAGGCAAAAATTAAAGATTAATAAAAGTTTTAGAAGGGAAAAAAATTTATATATATATATATATATATATATATATAAGGTAACAAAAAACAAAAAACAAACAAACAAAAAAAAAGAAAAGAAGACGAAGAAAAAGAAAGAAAAAAAAAGAAGAAAAAAGAAAAAAAAGTCTTTTGATTTTTTTGGGGGGGGAGGGGTGGGAAGAATCCTGTATCTCCCTTTTGTCTGTAACCAGTCTCTTGTTGGAATCTCTGGTCAGCTTGAGGTCCTGTGGCTTGATTGGTTTCTTAAGTCGGTTTGTTGGAGGAGGCAGAAAAATGCTCTGCTTTACCCAAGATTTTGAGATCCCCCTCCCAGGTTAGTTTTTTGGGAGGGTGATCTGCTTTGAGAATCACAAAAGAGGGGGATGCGGTGATGAGGCTAGGTTCTGGGTAGAGTTGAGGCCTTTCAACAAACAGTAGCTTTTCCCTGGGGCTATTTTTTGATAAAACTCACAGCGCCCAGACTGGAGCCATTCTCAGGGTTTCTGTTTTTCAATTGATTGTGGAGGCTGCTAGAGGGAGGGGCAGCCTCTGGCTCTGGTTACCAGTGAGGCAAGGCACTCCGATGGCTGGCACCTGAGCTGGGTGACTTTTCCCTGGATGGAGCTGAGTCTGGCAGGTCACTTCGCCGTTAAGTTCTTGTGACCTGCTAAATGACTTGTTTTATTCCAAGGCCTGGGTTGGAGCTAACAGCTCCTCCGAGCTTTGTCGGTATCCAAGATGGAGATCACCGGTGCTGGGGGGGGGAAGGGGTGGCCTTCCCTCCTCTGCTCCCTGAGAAGGAGTGAGGACGTCGGGCTTGTACTCACGCCGTGTCTTGGATCCTGGGTCGTCTCTGGTCTGCAAACAGCAGGATGAAGTTGCCTGCTCCTTGTTGGTTCTTGTTGGTGTTGAGTAGAATCCGCTCGTCAGCTGCGTCTGGTTCCTTCGTCCCGGACTCTGTGTCTCAGGTATGACCCCGCGGCGGTGGTCGCCGCCGCGACCCTGCCGCCGCAGCGGCAGCTGATGTGTTTCCTTGGCTTCCCCTCTCTTGACTAACTCTCTGTCCTGTGATGGCACACTTGGTGTGATTCTCTGGCTTAGGACTGTTCACTGGAACTCTAAAACTGCTTTCTATGAGAGATCTTGTTCAGATTCCAGCTTCTCCTCTGCCATCTTCCCGGAACTCCTCCTCATATAATTTTTAAAATGCAAAGTAGTTACATATCTATGTCAAAAAATAATTCAGATCACTAGTAGAAGAGTATAAGCTAAACCTATTGCATCATCCCCAATATCTTTGTAAAATTTTCTTTTCTCATTATCTTTCACCTTAGGGCTTTCTTTTCCTAGCAACAAGTTGTCAGTTGATATCCTTGGATATTGGTCACCTCTGAATAACATCATTTCTTTCCACCACCAGTAATTCCCCTGTGTTAAATACCTGAGGAATAACGTCCCAATGTGCCTGCAAGAGTAGTACCCAAGTCGACTTTTTGTGCCCACTCTTCTCTTGTTTTGTTTGGGAATGTGGTATCAGAGACAAGGGTGTCAGGGATCAGGTGGCTGGAACCATGGTGTTATGAATTATGGGTAGCAGAAAAGAGTAGCAGAGACTAGGATACCAGGGAAAGTGTAATTGTGAGTGTCATAACTTAGTTGAAGTGGCAGGAAATTGGGTAGCAGCAACCGCTTTGTAAGTGTTGGGGTAGCTAATACAGGCATCCAGAACAGTTTATCGGGGACAAGAAAGCATAGACTAAGTGAAAGAGTAAAAGTTGTGAGGGATTGTGGGGCACAATCAGGGTAAAAAGGTCATGAGTGGGTAAACTGGGTAGCCAGTACTATGGTAGAAGCAATTGGCATGGCAGACTGATGTGGTGCAGAGCTCTGGGTTTGCCTGTCCAGTTTTGGCTGTTAGATTTTTTAAGGAAACTACCTCTAGCAGCTCATTATCAGCTTTTTTTGGGGTCGGTCATGGGCTTGAACTCTGGGCCTGAGTGCTCTCCCTCACCTCTTCAGCTCAAGGCAAGTTCTTTACCACTAGAGCTACAGTGCCACTTCCGGTTTTCTGGTGGTTTATTGAAGATAAGAGTTTCACAGACTTTCCTGACCGGTGGCTTTGAACCTCGATCCTCAGATCTCAGCCTCCTGAGTAGCTAGGATTACAGGCGTGAGGCACCAGCAACCGGTGAGAAGTGAATGTTTCTACTGTATCATTGGTAAATATTTTTGGATAGATACCTAATCCTAATTTCACTGGGTTTTGTGGCATTGTGTTTTTGCTTTACTGAGGGACCTCCATATTGATTTTCAGAGCAATTACAATAGGTTGAAGATAATCTATAATATGTGGATATTAGATCAAAATTTAAGTATAGCAATGAACACACACAGGACCATCATATATAGTTTACAATTTGAAGAAATTTTAAGAAGACCAACAGTTGGGGAAAAAGAAAATTTCAGAAGCTTAATAAAAAAACATACACACATAGGAAAATACAAAAACAGGTACAAATAATTAGTGCAGTAACAAAACATTTTCCTCAAGTTTTAAAAATGAAATTATTAAAATAATACTTAACATAAAATAAATATGTCATGGAAGAAAATGTACCATAGACATAGTTTTCTCCATAATTTGTTTGATTTTTATAGCAAATGGATTAAAAGAAAATGTAATTACATGTCGGAAGATGATAACACTGTCAAGTGTCATTGATAGAACACAGCAAAGGAAAGTAACAGAGAAATAGAGAGTAAGAACAACCTGGCTATGGCTGAATATACTCAGAACTTTGTGAGGAAAGAATGTGCTCCATTTTCCTCATCAAAATAGATTTAGGACAGCTACCTTTTGACAGAATACTTGTAATGCAGTCAAAGCAGTGGAGTTACTAATTTAGGTAGTAATTTATTACTTTTATTCCCTAATCTTATGATGTGATTCCCAAATGATGTGAGTGATCTTAGATTTTCTGAGCCCTTTTTTCACCCAAAGTTTCTAATTCCTCCCCCTGCCTATGATTTTTCTGCTACTCTCATTTCTCCTTGTTTCTGAACTCAACTCCATGACTTTTTTGTTCATGAGAAAGAGCTGGAGAAATATGAGAATGGCCTGGAGTCTGAGCTAACATCCACTCCAACTTGGAGGATCTGGTGAAGGACCTACATCTGGGCCTCAGAATCAGATATTAATTGAACTCTTTGGAAATGGAGAAACTTACCCCCCCACCCCACCGCAGGCAGAATCTGTCATTCCTTGAATTTCTCTGAAGAGATTTGGTACTAGGGCACAATTCAGAGAATGAGCTTTCCTACCACCCACCACAGCCTTGTCAGGAGGAACAGGTTCAAAACTAAAAGTGGCCTCAGTTCCCACAGGGCCAGTCAGAAGCCAAGAGATCACACTTTTCTCCTCATTAGGGATCTTCTGGTAGGAATAGAGTCGTCTGGGCAAAGTCTAATATGGAGATTAAGTGAGATTGGATCTATGGAGGACACAAAAGAATGACCCTTTCTTTGACTACAAGTGAGTTGTGTAGTGAGACATGACAACTTCCTTCATATATGAAAATTCACTAGGTGTTATCTCACTGCCACTTTACAGGAGGTCAGTTTCCCCAAAGGAGAAGTTAAATGTTGTGACTTCCAGTTTGCTCTCTAGGCTCTTGTCTCTCCCACCCCTTCCCATGCCAGGAATGCATTCCTTCTTTCAGGCACTCAACTACTTGACTGACTCCTAGGCAGGAATACTGTAGGCTATTATTTGGCTAACCTCCTGCATTTGAGGTAGAATAAGCCTAGTCTCTGCTTATGCCATTAGGTAGATGCACGAAGCTGAGTATAAGCTCATATTTATACAGAAAACCAATCATATTGAAAAACAATTAAATGAAATTAATAGTTGAGTGATTTAGGGTTTATAGCCACTAAATTTAGGTTATTATTAGAAACACACCTAGAACCATGATTAGGAAGAGAACAGTGAAGTAGGTTTAAGATAAAATGGAAAAGACACATAATAGCCATAACAGGAGATGAGAGTGTGAAGGAACTATTGGCATAGTTCCTTTTACTATCTTAGGAGTGACGTTGGATAGGAGGCTTGTAGAATAATATCTAAAATAGAGGGACGTGCTGGGCCCTGGTGGCTCACATCTGTAATCCAAGCTACCCAGGAGGGTGGGATCTGAGTATCATGATTCAAAGCAAGCCCAGGAAGAAAAAGCCAGAAGTGGTGCTGTGGCTCAATTGGTAGAGCACTAGCCTGGAGCTCAGTGACACTGCCTAGATCCTGAGTTCAGGATTCAGCATCAGCAAAACAGCAACAACGAAACATTAATGATAAAAAGAAATAAAAGAAGGACTTAAAGATATGCGATGGAATGATGATCCTGTGTAACTGATTAGGAAACATAAAAGGAAACAAAATTTGGAGCAAAATGATAAATATTCATTACTAATCAAGGATGCAAAGCAAATGACAAATTCCTCTTCTTGAAAACTTCCAAACTTGGGCTGGGAAGGTGCTTGCCTTGCATGCACGAGGCCCTGGGTTCGATTCTTCAGCCAGAAGTGGTGCTATGGCTTGAGTGGTAGATCACTAGCCTTGAGGTGAAGAGGTGAGGGACAGCACCCAGGCCCAGAGTTTAGGCCCCATGACCGCCCCCCCAAAAAAATCCAAAAAAATTTTCCAAACTTACCTTTTCTCATAATTGAGAAGAGGCTTCTTTTACAGGAATTCTCCTTATCAAGCTCAAGGTCATTAGAACTTCAGTAGACTTTTCCTATTGAGATGTAATGCACCTAACTCTCCTGAACTTAATCAAGGCTAGGAAATTATGGACATTGATAGGTTTATTGTATTTTTCTTTGTAAATATATACTACTGTCAGGTATTATATATAGCATATATTATAATATACAATATATTATACATTATATATAATATATTAAATATATTATAATATAACATATATTATATATTAACAGTTTTCCTAATTTTAGAGTTAAGAACAAGCAACATATTGAAAGACAAATGCTTGAATCTCTGAGTAATTTCTCTACCACTGGACAATTCCAGGTTTCATTCTTATTACCCAAAGAGTAACGTAAGAAAATGATGCCCATGAAGGTGGTTCTCTGGATTTTGGAAACTGTGATCTGCATATATATATATATATATATATATATATATATATATATATATATATATATATATATATATATATATATATATATGTTTATATATATAAATTTATATAAAATATAAATTTACATATAAATAAATTATATATATAAATATAATATATATTTATATATAATATATATTTATATATAATTGTTTTACTAGTGAATGTGTAAATCTATAGCAACAGATAAACAAGTGATCATCTATGTGCACACACACTCAATCACTTATAAAAATTTCTTTTCTATGGTCCCTATTCACCTACACAGAGAGTACATGAGTTGCCCTTGAATTGTCCTGGAAGTTCTTTATCTGGCTACTGTAGTTTCACATCCTTTGTTTTCTAAGCAGCCAGATGTTATGTGTTCAACAATAATACTTGATGCAGGCAAAAGTATCCACCCTGAAACAGAGAGAAACTTGGATTTCAGAAATGCCACAAATAAGTGGGAGGTACAGCAGTACTTTTCAAAATTGAATAGATTACATATTTATTAAAAAGTTTGAAAGAAAAATAACTTCAATGTAGGATGAAACACTTGAAGAAAACTTCAGTTTGGATTACATATATCTAGGTGCTGGTAGCTCACACCTGTAATCTTGGCTAATCTGGAGGCTGATATCTGAGGATCACAGTTCAAACCCAGCTTGGGCAGAAAAGTTCCCTTGAGACACTTATCGCCAACTAATCACTCAAGACTAAAATTGATACTGTGGCTTGATGTTTTAGAGAGCTAACCTTGAGCCAAAGACCTCAGGAACAGTGCCCAGCGCCCAAGTTCAAACTCTGCAATAGAAAATCAATAAAAATAAAAAATAAATTACATATGATTTATTACCATCTCTGTACAAGGAAAATAGGATATGACACATGGCAACATATGACTTCAAGGTACAAAGTTCCAGGGCATTTCCCCATGCTTGAGAACTAGTATTAATCCATATTGAAAAAATAAAACGATGAATGATTTATACCAAATTTCCAAACATTCTATATGTTATACAAAGGAAATGCAATAAATAAACATACATTTCACAGTCTACTAACATCATATTGTATAAGCATTCTGATTAACTGATTCATCATAATCAATACAATGCAGTTAAAACATCCAATATCTCAGGTGTCAACTTAGCAGAATACTTTCAACATATGATGTTTATTTTGTATATTATCCAGCCCTATCTATCCCACAATTGCAGAAGGCTCTTCCTGAGAAAGACCAGAGACCTGTCTACTGTGAGTGCTCAATGTATACCTGTTCCCATTCTCTGTTATTTGGGCATGTGATAGACTGAATATCTGGTAACTTGCCAAAGGCACAATTTGGGACTGGCTTTCAGTGATGATAGTTTAGTTCTCAGAAAAAAAGGGAAATTGAAGACAGAGGGAAAATCTACCAGATCCCTGAAAGATTTCTATCATTGTACTAAAACTGTACCCTTCTACTGACACTTGAACAAACTGCAGTAATTGTCACTCCAACCACATGTCCAAAAAATGGCTTCCCAAATATTGGCCTGTTTTCACTTTGGTATATCAAGACATACTCTTATGACCCCGTTTTACTTAAACTATCAGGTATCGTTGGCCCAAGGAATAGTTGACCTTACCAATTTCTTAAATTTTAGGTCATCACACAATCACTTCGTAACCCTTAAACATTAAAAATACCTATCCGTATAAGTCCACATTAAATACTTATTAGTTTTTCTTCATTTGTCATGTTTTACATATTTGTGTATCTCAGGGCTTAGTTCTGTAATCTTCCTTCTCATGATTGTTACCACTGAGTGCACGTAATTATTTGGCTTTTTTTCTCCAGCTCTGTTCTTTCTTTAATTCAAGTCCTTAATAACATCCTGTGTACTGACAAATCCTAGCTACTGATTTTTTTGGGGGGGGAGTCCGGTCATGGGGCCTGAACTCTGGGCTTGGGCACTGTCCCTCAGCTCTGCAGCTCAATGCTAGCGCTCTACCACTTGAGCCACAGCGCCACTTCCGGCTTTTTTTCTTTTTGCTTATGTGGTGCTGAGGAATTGAACCCAGGGCCTTGAGCATGCAAGGCAAGCGCTCTACCACTGAGCTACCTTCCCAGCCCACTAGCTACTGATTTTAACAAATTCAAAAGATCCCAAAGTGAGCTTTGATCTTTATCTACAAACCTATCCCTCATTACTATTTGATTAAGTGATAACTCTTCCAGTTGTCTTGTCAAAATACCTTGGGGTCACTTCAGACTTACATACTTTTTCACACCTCATATGTAATCTATGACCAGGTTTTGACAAATTAACTCAGGATATTTTAGGAACCTATATGTGTGTGTGTGTGTGTGTGTGTGTGTGTGTAAAATATATATATATATAATATGAGTGCTAATACTGTGACTTAAATTAGGGGCATAGGTTTTTTTACTTTTCTTTTGTGCTCAGGCTGCCAGTCTTCCATTTGAGCCACAGCTCCACTTTTAGCTTTTTGGTTCTTAGTTGAAGATAAGTGTCTCATGGTTCATTTCTCTGTTTCCAGACTTTTAAGTAGCTAGATTTAAAGGCATGCACCACTAAAACCACCCCTATTATATTTGAATTAACAATAAATTTAAAGAACGAATATTTGTAGTATTTTCAAATCAGTATGTTTTCATTTACACTAAAACACAACCAAAGAACCTCTGAATGTACCAGTGCTCAAGTGCCAGGCACAATTTCATTGCTGGGAAATAACAAAGATGATATCGTCTACAGGCAAAGCAGGAGAAAATGCTCTTCACTGAAGTTGCTGAAAGGCTGATAAGGATGAAGACAGGCAACATTATCCAGAAAGTATCACAAAGTGTTTGCTGTGGATAAGTGTAGCCAATCTTAGAGGATGTTCATAGGGATGAGGAGAATATTTGAAGGTGAATATGTGATTACAGAGGTGTGCTTTCTTGAAGATATATGTTTATAGCACAGTTTACATACTGTTGAAAATGAGATAGTTAAGATAGGGATGTTGTCATTCCTTGTATTCTTCACAGTATAATATTAAAACCAGTTTTATACATATATTATTTATAGTAATTATACAATATCCCTAATTACGGATATATTATAAACATATCATTTATATATTGTGCAATATAGTATGTTACATGTATTATGCACACATAATTTAATTTTTCTACTTGTCTGTCCAGGAATTAAACTAGCAATATCTTTGAAAATTGATAGTAAAATAGGGTCCTTACAATTTCGATTGCAATATATAGTTTTACCCAATAAGTAGTTATTTATTCTGAATTGGTTTAGAAATGGAATATCATAATATAATTGAACATTCAAAAATAATTATGTAAGAACCTACCAAGGACTGAATTAAAAAATTTAACAAGACTAATATCTGCAATCCCAGCTATTTAGGGGCTGAGATCTGAAGAGAGCTATATGAAGCCAGTCTGAGTGAAATGGCTCAGGGACAACACCCAGACCATAGTTCAAGTCTCAGTACTGGCACAAAAATAACTTAGGTGACTAAAACTTAATATATTTATTTAAATAAAGTTGTCATTCCTTGTATCCTTCACAGTATAGTACTAAAACCAGTTTTATACATATATTATTTATAGTAGTTATAGAATATCAGTAATGATATATATTATAAGTATAATATTTATATGTTATGTAATAGCATATATTACATATATTATGCACACCTAATTTATACTGATATCACTAATATCCATTAAATTAATCTATGTTTTAGAATAGGGAATAGATTTTCTTTGGTACAACAAGGAAGTAAGTAGCCACAAAAATTACTTCTTTTGGATTATATATCCACAACAAACTATTCCCTTTGTATTCAAGGTACTTAATGCTAAAAGCCTGTGTTCATCAGCACAAGTGTCTTTGACATGGATTTGTTCTCCTTAAGCAATTACTCCAGGAATAATAAACAGTGGAAGCGGAATGATGTTCACTCAGTTATTTCTTTAGAAATTATATCGAACTTTATTTGGTATAAAGATCACTTATAATGTCATTACCCACACCCTTTTCATTTAAAAATATTTATATTCTGTAGCAATGTCATTGCCATTATTACCATAATTAGGAAGATAATGTGGGTTCATCTGCTCCATAGCTCTCGAAAGGTAATGAATGTGACACAGAATATCCTCACATGTGCCTGGTGGAAACCTGGATTTGAATTATGGGTCTACAACGGATAAGTCTTAGGTACTTAGGAAATTTGTTTAGCCTTATGCCTACTTCTGTTTTTAATAAAATACTTAATTCATTTCCTAACTTGAAAAATACTCATGAGCACTAAAATTACCCTAATGCAGGTGCAGTGCTTGAAATGATTCTGCACATTGTGTAGTAGGTCCCAGAGAAATCAGCTTCCATCAACATGGTCACAGCATTCTTCCTGAAGGCCGTAAGAAATATATACCCAATTGATATTAATAACTGTGAAAATTTGTCTTTACTAAAAAAAAGTCTTTTCTTCATATGAAACAATGAAAGCAATGTAGGGGTTGTCCTGTGGCTTTTACTCTGAGGGAATTTTGCCTAAATTTCATTCTTACTCTATTAGTGGTAGCAGTAGCATTCTTTAGTGCTACCCTTCATGTTTCTAGTTCTGTGTTCCATTTGGCATACTATTGTAACTTAGTTTATAATCTTTGTTATCAGAATAAACAAACTACAACTGCTGAAGTTTTCAATAAAGAGTCAATGCATTACATTTTGGGGGGGGGAGGGGTCCGGTCGTGGGGCATGAACTCTGGGCCTGGGCACTGTCCCTCAGCTTTTCAGCTCAAGGCTAGTGCGCTACAACTTGAGACATAGCACCACTTCCGGCTTTTTTTCCCTGCTTATGTGGTACTGAGGAATCGAACCCAATGCCTAATGCATGCAAGGCAAGTGCTCTACCACTGGGCCACCTTCCCAGCCCTGCATTACATTCTATGTGCTTAATAGTTTCCTGAAATTATTCCTTTTAGATTACATATCTCAACAAAACTATTTTATATGATTTCTTATATTATTTATATAGATTTCTTATGCGATTCTTATATGATTTCTTAGAAATCCATTAACAAAACAGCTCAGAATAGGAAAAGAGTAGGCAAGAAGTCATGAACAATACTATTATAGTGGTCTTAATGGCTAAGTGTAAAGAATATGTAACAAAACTGTTGGAAGATTCATTTGCTTTTTTTGATATTCTCTCCTCCTTCTCTGTAGAAAGGTTCTCACTATGAATTGCCAAGTGGGCTGGACCTTTCAAGCCTTGTCTCAATGACAGAAGTGATGGGATTAGGGACATGTGCTCTCATGGCTGGCTTTTAGCAAGTTCACAATAAAGTAATACCAATACTCATAAAGAAACTTTTGTGAGTGATGTGTATTCACTTATTCAATTGCCAAAATTAAATTCATATGTCAAAACATCAAATTACTTACATTATAATATGTGCAGTTCAACTGGCATCACTAGTACCTCCATAAATCAAATGCAAACTAAAAGCTCTACTTCAAAAACCAACATCTAAGGCAGTGTTGGAAATACAAGAAGATACACAATAAATCTATAGGGGTGAGATCTTTAACACTGGCAATGAACAGTGATAGCTGAATTTTTAACCAGGCTTGAAAATTTCGGGTGTCAACTAACTATGTGATTAGAGTTGCAGAGTTGACCTTGGTATCAATATTGGAGATAAAATTCAAAGGCAGCTAAGGTTGATGCAGTATTGTAGCTCAAGACAGTGTGACACTCCCTGATAATGATAAAGCACAGAGTAGAAGCTAAGTTAGTAAAATGTATAGGAAGGATTCTCCAATGAGAATAATTGCAGGGGGTGATCATCACTCTTGCACTGAAAATGTATAGCCCATCATTCTATTTTAAGCTCTAGCGTTTCTCTGATCTGAAGATAATTATAACATACCAATGTGCCATGAGTGCTGAGCAGTGTAGGTGTATATTATTCTAATATACGTAAAAATCCTTACAAGTATGGAATGGCCTGACCCTGACACTTCATTCTGTGTTGTTGAGTTTCATGAAGAAATGTTCATAATTAGGCAATTCACAATCATCTAAGTCTGAATCAGGCAACTGAGATAAGACAATAGGGTCATCGTTCCCGTGACGTGGTCTGTGACCTATAAAATAAATAACATTATTTCACAACGTATATGTGTTTCTGAAAAATTATGCAATACCAAATATACAAAAGGGACAATTATCCATCTCTTATATTATCAGAAGTTAAGATACTTCTGAATTGTACTTTTTTGCTAGAGGATCACAGTATGACTGCTGATGTTTGGTATCTTTCCAGGTGCTCCTATACATTCGTCAATCTTCTTTGAGGAAGTGTTTTTCCATTTTGTTTTGAGGTGTTCAGAATATCAGTATTGTCACTAACCACAACCATGGGACAGCAAAGATGATGGGATACCTGGCCAAAGAACTGAGAAATCATAGGAAGTGATAGGAAAGAAGACACCAGAGGACCCAAAGCCTCATTGCCAGCTTCTGGATCCCTAAATCGTGCTTGACATGCTTTATATTCATTATACTATGGGGGGGGCATGGTCAGTGGCTACAGGTATGTCCACATCAATCTTGCTGGTGTTTACAACAACTATTGACATGAGATATTGTTTGTATACATAGTGATAATGAATCCCTTATTGTTAGGGAGCACAAGGGAGCAATAGTCATTACAACCATAACAAAGACATACATCTTGTCTCCAAAGTCTTAATCTTTAATTGTCCAACAGCTCTAACTTAAATACTCTTGAGGTAATAGCTTATACCCCTGTCTTCCCTTGCCTGTTTGACCTTTCCAGAGCACAGCTCTCAGACTTTTGACTGCTGTTTGAGATGACTTCCCAATCTATCCCTTTCCAGGTCTAATAGCTTGACTCTAGAATCCCTCACAAGTACTTACAGATGTATTATTTTGAAAAGGATATTTTTCCTGGGATAGATTCAAATTTTATATTTTTTTATTTCAAAAATACTATACAGAGTGGTTACAGTTACATGAGTAATGTACCTTCCTTGTTGAATAGTGTTACCCACTCCATTGTTGTTCTCATATCCCTTCCCACCCTCCACAACCCCCACCCCAAAGTTGTAAAGTTCATTTCTGATATAGTGCCATGTGAATATCATTGTTGCAATGGGTCACTCTTTATACTTCTTTCATCACTATATTTTTCCCTTTCCTTCTCCAAATCAGATAAATGCATATACAAGATGGAAGGTACCAGAATCAAGACAGATATTTCCAGGGATAAACCAGTGGAAAAAGACAAATGAAATAAAATAAGATCTAGATACACTACTTTACTACATCAAGGTTGATATCTGGGGAAAAAAAAAGGCTTGTTGTTTCTATGACTTAGAGTTCATTTCAATTAGCATCATTTTGTAAGGTCAAATATATATAGCTCTGGAACCAGCAATCCCATTCCTGGGCAATTGTGGAAATGATCTCAAGCTAAACCACACTAAATATACAACTATGTTTTTGCAGCATTATTACTATAGCTAAGATATGGAACCAATCAAGATGCCCTTCAATAGATGACGAGATCAAGAAAATGTGGTATATATACACAATGGAATTTTATGCTTCTATCAGAAAGAACGGAAGCCAGACTCAAAGAAACATAAGTTCCATGGTTTCCCTCATTTTTATTAATTAATATATGCTCAGGATAGTCCTGGCAGACAGGTTCACTTTAAACTCTTAATATTCCCTTTTTTCTCTCCCTCTCCCTCTCTCATTCCATTTGTGCTAAGTGATGATCTTGTTGATTTTCTCCCCTTTTACATTCATCATTGCATCTTGCGAACTACTGGTATGTCCTACTGTACTTCTGTCCATTCTCCTTGTGCTTCGGCTTGTACCCCTGTCACAGCAGAGGGCCAGAGATTATGGATATTTTCTTCACTCTTTAACTCAGACATCTATCTTTACTTTCTAGCAATACATTCATTGAATTCTTTCTGTAAATTCTAATGCCT
The DNA here is from genome assembly GCF_024711535.1 of Dipodomys merriami. NCBI lineage: Eukaryota > Metazoa > Chordata > Mammalia > Rodentia > Heteromyidae > Dipodomys > Dipodomys merriami. The sequence goes on from NW_027203455.1 coordinate 27,188, forward strand.
TGAAAATGATTACTGTATTTTCATGTCTTTGTTATTTGGCATTAGGGAAGAACATAAGACAGTAACTGTAACTTAGGTAAAAGAAGATTGCAATCATGCCTCTGTAGATGTTGTTCATTGGATAATGTTTACTTCTAGGTCTGCCTGCCTGCTTCCTTTTCACTGTTTATTTTTCAATGTAGCCTTTTTTTTGTGGAAAGTATTTATTGGCCTACACTAATTAGTCATTAATTTTATTCCAACATCATTTCACAGTTCCTTCTGAGTTTCTTCAGGGTCTGTATAGTAGTGCTTCACATTCTTAGAAGTTTTAACATCAATGCATCCAATGATAAAGACACATTGCTTATGTCACCATTTTGATGACTGAAAAGAAACCATGCTGCAACCTCACTATATGGCAATTTTCTGGTTTTAAATTCTTTTAGATTAGAATTGATGGTGGAGAACGAACATTCTGCATACAATTTTATATTTTCCTAATTATTTTTAGTATACATCCCAATATTGTATAAAGTTAAAACATTACTACTTACATTTAGGATTTCTAAAATGGTCGGAGTAAAAATTCTATTCATTTCCAATTTTAAGACAATAGTGTCCATTATGACTAAGTGAGAAATTTTAAACTTTTTATTTGTGGTCCTTAATGGTGGTGATGGGGAATCAAATCCAATGCTTCATATGTCTTAGTCTCCTGTGTGCCTCTGAGCCTGATATGACCTGTGGTTTATTTTCACTCAACTGGAATAAAGAAAAATTTCACTAGTATCTCTTGCATACATAAAAGTAATATAATTCTACACTGACAGAAAATGGTGTTCTTATATTGTATTTATTAGTAGTAACTTTATGTTTTGTTGCTCCACTATTCACAAAGCCTTGCCCCTTTCCTATCCCCTCTGTCCATAAAACTTGACTGGATCCATTGGAAATACACTTCCAGTCAGCCTCTTCCTTTAAAAGCCCAACCTTAAATAACCTACCCCCTGGTAGCCCTGCTATAAACTTTCAAAGGCCTGACTGAAACCAGACTCCTTCCTGAAAGCCCTTCTCTGCTATAGGGAAATTCCTCTTCTACTCCACCCCTTCCTGGAATCCCTGCTCTGCACCACCAGAAACCAGGTCACATCCATATCTCCTTCTATGTCCGACCTGACTGCACCAAGAACTCTGTCTACATTGGGCTACTCCTCGAATCCCCACCTCATCCACCAGATACCACGCCCCTCACTACTCTAGTCCTGCATAGTCCCATTGCTCCCATATCCTACTACCTACAAGCTCCTCCCTTTCCTTTCAAACCTACCCCGATCATCCTTCTCCCTCTAGCCCCTCCTGGTTTCATCAGAAACTCCTCCCACAACTAGCCTACTTCTAAGTGGCCTAACCTCTCAAACAAAGCCCTGAACCTACCTCTTCCCACAAAGCCCGTCATGCTACACCAAAAACCCTCCACCTGCCTATAACTTCCCTTGAAGCCCTACCTTGCTTGGCCAAAGATTCTCACACAGCCCATGTCCTGCCTAGAAAGCCAGCCCTTCTCCACCACAAGCCTCTCCACCTCCCACATCTACTCTCTCAATGCCCTGCCTTGCTCCCCACATAAGCCCGCCCCCTATTGGTTCCTTCCTCAGATCCACACACTACACCACCAGATACCATGCCCATAATTATCCTACACCATTGTAGCCTTTCCACTCCTTCTCAAAGCCCCTCCTCCAACTAGCCCCATGGCTCCAAACTCTGTCCTGCTCCAGAAAAACCCCACTAGAAAATACCCACCACACTATTCAATCTTCCGACACCCACATTGCTCCACTAGAAACCACTGCACCAGTTGGCCTCCCTCTGGAAGCCTCACCAGACTGAATTGTAAATCCCTGTCCCTCCATAGTCCCTTTTTGAAGGTTTCTTTGCTCTACTAGAAACCCTGTCCAAAGTCCATGTCCTGCCTTGCAACACTGAAATCCCCACCCAACCTGATTTTTCTTTTTGAAGTGATGACTGGCTACACCAGAAACTCCATCCTAACTAGTCTAGTGCACTTTATCCTCTCACTGCTCTCACAAAGCTCTGGTCCTGAAAAAATCCTCCATACATTGTGACTACATCCTGCTGTGCAAGAAACCCCACCTCCACCCTAGCACACTTCCCTAAGGCCTGCCATTCTCCACCAGAAACCTCACCAATTACTAGCAGACGTCTTCCTAATACCACCCTGCCCTCTCAAAGCCAGACCTTGAAAACCCATCCCTCATAGCTCCTCATTCCTGCACCAGAATCTCCACCTTCCGTCAGCCTCTTGCCTCCATTCCCTTCCCTGCCTTATGGGGAACCTCACCCTACATATCCCACAAGGGTTCACAGTGTTCTACCAGCACCCCTCCTCCTTTGTAGCCTTGTTCTTCCTTCTCAAAGCTCTGCCCCCAACAGCCTCCTCCCCAGTAACCCCACCTTCTTCCACTAAAAACCGGTCCACTTGCCAGCCTTCATGCTCAATCCTGCCTACTCCACAAGAGACCCTGCCCCTAACAAGTCTAGTCCTTCCTGTCCCCTCCCTGCTGTCTCAAAGCCCTACACAGACTGCGCTTCAGCCTCAAAGCCCCACCCTGCTCCACCACAGAGACTGTGCCAATACCAACTCCTCCCTTGAATCAGACAAGGCTCCACCAGAAACCCCACACCACCTCATCCATGAAGGTCCCATCTAGTAACTTTTATTACAAATGCGATTTTATACTGGCCATAGAATTCATACTAATCAATATGATAAGAAAACAGTATTGCAAAAAAGCAACAAAAAATAAATAGCTATTAAATGCGCTAGTCTAGTTTGGGATGCTGTTACCAGGCAGATACACATTGTGTGAAAATGTCTGAAAGGGATTCCTCTTATTGGAAAGCATTCTTTGTAGTATCAGACCGTGAGTGATCATTTTATTTCTAGTAAATTCGTGCACATTTGTGCCAATAACTTAAAAAATATTAGTTATTTTAAATCCTCTGTTTTCGTTGAGGAAAGAGTATTAGTGTGTAAAAAGCTGACTTTCAACTCATCTCTCTAATGAATAATTTTGGAGTTGCTTACCTTATTATGTACCAGAGTTTTTAGTAACAGAAATTCTCTACCAGAATTCACTTTGAATTTCTTCCTTCCACTAAAGTGCCCTTTGGAAAACATTGAAGTGAGATTATACAGGTAAAATGCCAGAAATAAAAAAATATTTGAGATCATAAAAAAATTATGATGAAGACCCCACACAATGTGCTTTTAATTTTCTAAGGAAAGAAACTTAAGCTTATTTAACTGCAGACTTTCTGAAGACTGGAAGACAAAAATATAAGAAATATCCTATTATACCATGGTTCTGAAAACAAAAAAAAAACAAGGAAAGACAACATAATGAGAGAAAAGAATGAGGAACTTGTACATGTGATACAGAGTGTAAAAAATACACTGAATCAGGTAAAACTAATTTTGGTCATGATGTCTGGTTGTTCAATATATTTCATTGTAAATATTGCTCTTTGTTAAGCTGTGACTTATAGAGGTCTCAGCAGAGATCTTCTCAGGTAATTATGGAGATGGTCAATTTCACCATTGCAAGATCATCAGGATGAAAAACTCCACACACCTTAAGACACACCTGCAACAGCACTAGACATACACTTCTATTAGTCCAACAGTGTAAGACAGACCTGTGTTTTACCAAAAGTTTGGATGTGGTATGCTATGTTTTATTCAGGCTGAAGAGCCTAAATAAGTCCAATTTGAGATTAACTCCACCATCTTGTGCTAGTCTGCCCTCAGACTAACCCCAAGAGAGAGAGAGAAAAAACACATGTTGCCACCAACCCTGCCCACCCTTAAGAAAGCAGAATAGTTGCCCAAGCGTTCCAGGAACAGAAAATAACAATAGTTCAGAGAAAGGGCAGTGTGGTTAGAGTGGACTCAAACCAATCATGTAACTGCTTGGAAATTCCCTAAACTTGTTTGTTCAATACTATAAAAGCTGTGTTGATTTTGTGTTGATTTTTCGGGGACTTTGTGTCACTGGTTACCCAGTGCACAGAAGACCAAGCTTGAGCTTCCAAAGAAACTACTCTTTTGCTGTTCGCAGTGGTTGTGGTCTCTGGTGGTCTTTCGGTGGTACCAAGTCCATAAAAGATTTCTGGGGGCTCGTCTGGATTCTGCCTCATAAGACCCTCCAGACGCCCCCAAAAACCCAGCTGTCAAGTCTAGGCATTGCTGTTTTGTATATTTGGTTGCCTGCAGGTTCTGTATCTGTAATTCTGGTGTCCAGCGAGGTCTGTATTCTGGTTGGCAAGGAGTCTTGGCGGACATGCTATAAGACTGTCAATGAGGTCTGTGAGGAGATGTCCCCAGACCCCTCTGGATAGATTGCTGTTTAGTACAGACATTTTTTGGGAAATTTTCCATCTGTAGTCTGGCACTTTCATGCAGACATTTTTTGGGAAGTTTCCCGTCTGTATTGGGAAGTTTTCCAGTTTTTTGGGAAACTCTTTCTGTAGTCTGGAACTTTTTGGTTGGCAATTTACAATGCTGCAGCATGCCTTTGTAAGTTGTGTCTGTATGCTGAGTGTTCTGTCTGTCATTTGGAGTTTATCTTACCCTTAAGCCTTGACCTAGGGAGTACTGATTATATGGGAGAATCTGCCACTCTGAGGGGATGGCAACTAGGGACTTATTTCCCTTGCCCCAAAATGACTGGGACTTCTCTTCCACCTTGAAAGGCCCCTGGGTCAACACATGTTGGTGAGATGTCACCCCATTCACTGAGGCCTGATTGTTCTCGTTCTATATTTCCTGAGACAGGGAAGTTCTGGGTGAGAGTGGCAGGCTCATTCAGCAGACTCTGGATTCAGCTTGCTGAGTGAGAATGGCACAGAGTTCTGGTAGGGATAAACTTAGCCTTTGGTTGTTGTGCTGTCTAATTCTGTTTTAGAATTGGTACTAGTTATTTTTCGGGGTTTTTTTGGGGGGGGGATCCGGTCATGGGGCCTGAACTCTGGGCCTGGGTTCTATCCCTCAACTCTTCAGCTGAAGGCTTGCGTTCTACCACTTGAGCCACAGCTCCACTTCCAGCTTTTTTCCTTTTGCTTATATGGTGCTGGGGAATTGAACCAGGCCCCCATGCATGCAAGGCAAGCGATCTACCACTAAGCCACCTTCCCAGCCTCTTGGGACTAGTTTTAAATGTGGGTTTTTGGTTTTGTGTTTTTGAAATTTATTCAAACATCTCTGGGGAAATAAAAGTTCCAGCCTCCAGCTGGGCTCAGTGAAAGAGAAGGCTGTGTGCCTGGTTTTGACTTTTCAGCTAGTCCCAACAATGTACAGTGCTCTGATCTAAAATTGGATAAGAATCAGGCCAGTTTAGTTTCAGGTGACCTTTCCCGCCCCCCCCCAGCCTTTCTCCAACAAAAGGGCTTCAAAAGACCAGTTGGTGAAATGCTTTGCTAAACAAGCAAGACCTGGGAAAACGAAACTCAACAAAGTTACTTAGTATAAAAGAAATATTGTCTTAAATTTTTGTTTGAAAACTTTAGAAAATGTACATAAAACTGATTTTTATTTTTTGTGGACTTAAAGATCTGTGTTTTGTATGTGTTTATGAACATGTTCATGATAGAAATTGTCCGCATGCTGTAATAATTAGGTGAGTTTAACTTTAAAATTCAAAAATTATGAGGTTGGGACATTACCAGAAAAATTTTATAGAATTTTCACGTTGTTTTAAATGGCTTTTTAATGATTGTTTAACTTGAAAATTTGAAAATGTGTTAGTTTAGAATGCATAAGGCTGTTTACAATGTAATCAAAATATCTGGCTTAACAAAAAGGAGAAACTTAGAAGCCAACAGAATATCTATCTTTAGGAGTGAAGGGTGAACAGGCAGAAGTGGAGTTCAGCTGGTCATGCATGGTGGAACAGGTCCTGGGAGAAGTCCACACATGGTTAAAGAGGGCAAACTGGCACAAACACAGTTCATCTAACCCTAAAGATTGAGAATGGGTGTGTGCCCATTCCACAGGAAGGACCAAGTGGCCCATCTTCATTCTGTCCCTTTTCCCTGCAGAAAGACACTGGAAACATGATGGTAAAAATGAGTTATGTGATGATCTGAATAGTATTGCTAAAACTGCCCCTTGGATGTGTTAAAATTAAAATTAAGAAGGCCTTAAAAAAAGGGTTGAAAAGTTTATTTGTATGTGATTTGCTCTCAATGATATTCTGCCATTGGATATGTTTTTTTAAGGCATAAAGGTGTTAAGTCTAGCTTTTTGGTACAGTGATGGTGATTGTAATTTTTGCATTAAGAAAAAATTATTTGAGTTTAAATGTTTTAATGTGTATCTGTTTTAAAACAAGCAGCCAAGAGGAAATGAGTGACATGTAGCCTCAAGAGTTCAAGGGATTTTTCAAAATGCAACTAAAAACTATAGAATATTAAAACAGATCAATAGGCGGCTTAGAAATTAGGAATGGATTTCTGTATATAAAGTTTAAAAGTAAAATTTTTCTAAACATTTGCCTCAAAGTGCAAAAAGGAAAAATTAAGATTACCAAAATGATTGCTTAATTCCTATTTCAGTTTGCTCTCATAGGTTTGTTTGTTTGTTTGTTTAACATTTCCCAGCACATCCTCACAAAAGAGTGTGGATTCTTGTAAGTTTGTCAGATGTAACTTTAATTACATTCTGGTAAGAACATGCTCAAAAGTTACTTCTATGTTGACCACCTTGTTACTTTAAATTAGAGTAAAGTGGCCTTTTATGAGACTCATTGATCTGCAAACTGGTTCGAAGCAAGCCTGGGCAGAAAAAGGTCTGTGTGAAACTGTCACCTCTACTCAGCTAGCAGAAGGCTGAAAGAGCAAACAGAGTTGCTTTAGGATTAAAAGTGGCAGAGTTCTAGCCTTGAGCTGCAGAGCTGATGGACAGCCCTCAGGCCCCGAGTTCAAGTCCAGCAACTAACTAAGAGAAATGACAATAAGGCGTTTTTCCCAGTGTAGAGAAAACACTTCCAGGATGAAAGCAATGGAGGAGCATCCAGAGACCGTAAGCCACTGCTTGAATGGCAGAAATAATGTCAGATCCTAGTGTCATTTGTGGGTGGCCTTTCAAAAATTGGTCAGAGCCAGGAGGTCAAGGGAAGATAGTTTTTAAGCATGCCTAATATCTTTGACTATCTACCTTGTAAGGGACAGGAATTTAGTCATCTGTGATAGCACTAAAAAGCTAAGGTTGTAAAATGTGGAGGATAGTTTTAGATTCCAACCCCTGTATGTGCCAAAAGCTCTAATTGGCAGTAACTGTTGAGCTGACACCAGCTACATGAAATTCATCTGCTCAGGAAAAACGTTTGTAAACCTGAGACTGTGTTTCTATTGATATCTGTCTGAAAGCCTGCATAGGTAACTCAGGCATTGTTAGGATAAGTAGAGATCACATTCCTAAACCATCCAGAAAGATCCTTTTGCAAACCAGAAGGCTAAATAAGCTACACTGCTGTAGGCAGAAAAAAGGTCTGTGCATTTGTCAAAAGTTAAAATGTTGTTCTTAATGACATCTAACCCTGGTATCCTCTTTGTCAAAAAGGCTAAGGTTAAAGGTTAGTGGCTAGGTAGGATCAACACCGCTGTCAGCTTGAAGAAGTGACAAAAGATGAATCTTTGTCCATTATCCCCTTTTAAGAACAAGGGACCAGAGTCACTTTTTTTAAAATGTGGCAAAATAGACAGAAGGAAAAGGCATGGGAAATAATAGTACAGGCCTGAGCCCTCTATATCTGCCTAGAAAATCCTAGCCTTATTAAAAGAACTATTTGTTTAAAAAGTTGTCATCTTGGGGTTCTGGGAAGATGGCGGAGGAGAAGCTGGAATCTGAACAAGCTCTCGCATAGAAAGCAGTTTTAGAGTTCCAGTGAACAGTCCTAAGCCAGAGAATCACACCAAGTGTGCCATCACAGGACAGAGAGTTAGACAAGAGAGGGGAAGTCAAGGCAAAAAGACATACCTGAGCGCCTGCCAGCAGCTGCCACTGCGGCGGCAGGGTCGCGGCGGCAGGGTCGCGGTGGCGACCACCACCGCGGGGACATACCTGAGACACAGAAAGTCCGGGACGAAGGAGCCTGATGCAGCGGATGAGCGGATTCTACTCAACACCAACAAGAACAGACAAGGAGCGGACATCTTCATCCTACAGTTTGCAGACCAGAGACGACCCAGGATCCAAGACTCGGCGTGAGTACAAGCCCGACATCCTCACTCCTTCTCAGGGAGCAGAGGAGGGAAGGCCACCCCTCCCCCCCAGCACCGGTGATCTCCATCTTGGATACCGACAAAGCTCGGAGGAGCTGCTAGGTCCAGCTCAGGCCTTGGAATAAAACGAGTCATTTAGCAGGTCACAAGAACTTAATGGTGAAGTGACCTGCCAGACTCAGCTCCATCCAGGGAAAAGTCACCCAGCTCAGGCGCCAGCCATTGGAGTGGCTTGCCTCACAGGGTAAACAGAGCCAGAGGCTGCCCCTCCCTCTAGCAGCCACCACAATCAATTGAAAAACAGAAACCCTGAGAATGGCTCCAGTCTGGGCGCTGTGAGTTTTATCACAAAATAGCCCCAGGGAAAAGCTACTGTTTGTTGAAAGGCCTCAACTCTACCCAGAACCTAGCCTCATCACCGCATCCCCCTCTTTTGTGATTCTCAAAGCAGATCACCCTCCCAAAAAACTAACCTGGGAGGGGGATCTCAAAATCTTGGGTAAAGCAGAGCATTTTTCTGCCTCTTCCAACAAACCGACTTAAGAAACCAATCAAGCCACAGGACCTCAAGCTGACCAGAGACTCCAACAAGAGACTGGTTACAGACAAAAGGGAGATACAGGATTCTTCCCACCCCTCCCCCCCACCCGAAAAAAAAATCAAAAGACTTTTTTTTTCTTCTTCTTTTCTTTTTTTTGTTTGTTTTTTGTTTTTTGTTACCTTATATATATATATATATATATATATATATATATATATAATATAATTTTTTTCTCTTCTAAAACTTTTATTAATCTTTAATTTTTGCCTCTTCTGAAAAAACAATTGTTTTCCAGTAACTTTTTTTTTCTCCTCTTATAGTTTTTATTTTAGGAATATGTGAATGAGCGTTTTCCTTTCTTTTCTTGTCTTCTTTCTCTTTTTCTTTCTTTCTTAATTATCTTTTTGTTTTTTGTCTAGCTCTACTGAACTTCTGATCTTTTCTTCTCCCTTTCCCATCCTTAAAGTTTTTCACACCTCCTCTATGTCCCTCCCTTTCTCTCAACATAATCACATTCCTCTCTAAATAGACCGTCTTTTAATCTCTATAATAACATTAATCTTTCCGTTTCTATTTTTTTTCTGGTCTCTTTTCATTCCCCTCTCCCTCTCTTCTCTTTCTCTCTCTCTCTACTTGCATCCTACCCAACCCATTTTCTGCATTGTGACTAGGACATAGTTAACTCTCTCTGTGCCTCCCCACACCAATCTATTCCTATTTTTTACCCACATCTCTCCCTAATCCTAATAATTTCTGGTTTTCCAAATTCTTTTCTGGAGTTCGAAGTCCTTTAACATATAGTTGTTTGATGTTGTATAGATGTATCTGTTGAACTAGATTGTGTCTGTAGACTATTGACTGTACAAATGCAAACTTTGGTTGATGGTTGCCTTAAGATAGTGTTCTAGCACAAAACTGGTGCTATCCTCATCTCAAATGGGCAGATTAAGCCGGAAAAACAAAAGAAAAATGGCAAATCCGGGTGTCTCAATTACCAATCTTGATAATCAGGGATTAGAACAGATAATGAATAATCCAGAAGAGAGTTCCCAAACACTACTAGCAAACATGATAAATGAGAAGTTTGACAATGTACAAAGGACTCTGTATGAGCGTGATAGGGAGAGAGAGGAGGCATCCCAGAAGTTTATACAGGAATATCATAAGCGTGAGGAAGCTACTCAAAAACTAATACAGGATTTGCGTGAACAACTTGAGAATACTCAAGGAGAAAGGGAGGAATGGCGTGAGCAGGCTGAGAACACTCAAAGAGAACTGCAGGAATCCCACGAACGCGAGGAAGCTAATCAAAGAGTAATACAGGAATTAAGAGACCAGGTAGAGAACATACAAAGATCACTAAAGGCATCCATAGAGTCCATTAACAAAGAGCTGAAGGAAGTCAAGGAGACCACAAAGGGAAAACTGAATGGAACCCTGAAAGATTAAAAATTGACCATTACCATTACTAACTTGCTAACTGCTGATTCTGCTTCTGTAAACTTGCTCACACTGGCACTGACCCTTCCCTTCCCAAAAATGAGTTAAGAAGTTTCAGGGACCAGATGCCGGCCCCAGGACAAGGTCAGTGGTAGTAGATAAAGAACAGACAGTACGTGTTCCTCAGTTCCCATTTAGAAATTCCCCAGACAGGACCTTGAGATAACGACCACATGGCAAGACTACAAGCTAAGCCAAATGTCAACCAATCATAGGCCTGTAACCATGTAAACCCCCCCTTAAACCAACCATGGGCCAGTCATTTTACAAAGAGTGTTACAAAATTTCCCGCGTGGCAAAGTGATTGTTGGTGTATATGGTGACCTTTAAATGGACCAATCATGGGATGCTTTGTGTTATGCGTTAATCTTGTGGTTTTTGCCTTTAAAAAGGGCTTGTAACCGCTGCTCGGGGCTCCCTGTCTGCTCGGGACAGAGAGTCCGTTTGCCCAAATGTCAAATAAACTCCTCTTGCTTATTGCATCCCCCGGCCTGGAGTCTGAGTTTTCTGGGGTGCCCTCCTGTTGACGAAAGTATCCTAGGGGATACTTTCATTTGGTGCGTTGGCCGGGAACCAGGCGCCCCTAAACCCCAGATTCCAGGACCGGCAGGAGGTAAGATAGAACTCTTGTCTTTCATGTTTGTCGTGTTCGTTTTATGTTTTGGGGATCCAAAAGTGCCTGTACAGGACGTGTGTGGTGGACCAGAGGGAAAAGCAGACGTGCCCACTACCCTGGTCCCGCCCTGGGGTTCTACCCCAGGGTGCGTGAATTCGTGGTGGACTAGAGGGAAAAGCAGACGTGCCCACTACCCTAGTCCCACCCTGGAGTACTGCTCCAGGGTCGCGTGGAGGGGGGATGAGATCCGAGTGTCTCTGTGTTTGGGGGAGTTAAGGCACGGCCGGCCTCGCCCTTCTGAAGTTTCTCTCCTCATTTGTGCTCACTCGGGGACCGCGCGGCATTTGTCTAGTCTTGTCTGTGTCTGTCTGACGTTAATTGTCTTTGTTGTTTGTTTTGTGACTTTCAAGGAAATGGGACAACATGTGAGTCCACTCCTAGGACACCTGAGACCTTGTCCTAGTTAGTTTAAAAACAAAAACCACTGGTTTTGCTTTTGTAACATGCTTGTTTGTCAATTATGTAGCTGCCACTGACCATCTCCAAGTGGCCCCAGTTAGATCTCAGCCTTGGGCCTTGGCTCGGGGGGTCTGAGTGTGGGGGAGAACCTGTCAGTCTGAGGGGACGGCCGTTAGGGACTTCTTTCCCTTGCCCCAAGATGACTGGGAATTCTCCTCTGCCTTGGAAGGCCCCTGGGTCAACATCTGCAGGAATCTAAGAGACAAATCCTCCGGAGGTGAGTAGGGGGTTGAGTCCCCTGGTAAGTGAATGGTAGTGAGATGTCGCCCCATTCACTGAGACCTGATTTTGTCTTTGTGGCCACTTGTTTGTCTTTTTAACTTTAGTGTGTTTGTTTTATGTTTTCTGGGGTAGGGAAGTTCTGGGTGAGTGTGGCAGGCTCACTCAGCAGACTCTGGATTCAGCTTGCTGAATGAGAACAGCACAGAGTTCCGGTAGGGATAAACTGGGGCCCATTAGTCCCCAACTCAGCCTTCAGTTCTTGTCTAGTTCTGTATTAGAATTGGTACCAGTTTTAAATGTGGATCCTTGGTTTTTGTGTTTATCTGTGTTTTTGTTATTTATTTGAACATCTCTGGGGAAATAAAACTTCCAGCTGGGCTAGGTCACAGACCTGCTATGCCCCCCCCCCCAGGCATGGAAGGTTACTGGGCTAGTTTGGTTCCCTTCAAGCCTCAGGCTGCATTTTCTCCTTGTGGAGGCTGCCAGCAGGGAGAGTGTGGAAGGCTGTGTGCCTGGTTTGGACTTTTTCAGCTAGTCCTGACAATGTAACAATTTGTAAAGTGCTCTTGTCTAAAATTGGATTAAAAAAATCTGGCCAGTTTAGTTTTAGGTGACCCCTCCCCCAGCCCTCCTCCAACAGAAGGGATTCAAAGAGACTAATTAGTGAATTGCCTTGCTAGATAAGCAAGCTCTGGAAAAATAAAGCCCAACAAAGGTACCTAGATTAAAAGAAACACTGTCTTAAATTTTTGTTTAAAAACTTTAAAAGGTGTACGTACAACTGATTTTGATTTTTGCGCGCTTTAAGATCTGTGTGAGTGTTTTGTGTGTGTCTGTGAACGTGTTCAAACATAAGAATTGTCAGCATGCTGTAACAATTGGGTGAGTTTAAATTTAAAATTCAAAAGGTTATGAGGTTTGGACATTACCAAAAATTCTAAAAAAAAAAAAATCTTCACATTGTTTTGAATGGCTTTTTAAAGATTCTTTAACTTGCAAATTAAAAAAATCTGGTATTTTCAAATTTCAAACTCTACTATAAAGCCATAGTAATCAAAACAGTTTGGTATTGGCATAAGAACAGACCTCAGGACCAATGGAATAGAATTGAAAACCCAGAAATGAACCTACAGACCTATAGCCATCTAATCTTCGATAAGGAAGCTAAAACAATAGAATGGAAGAAAGACAGCCTCTTCAGTAAATGGTGCTGGCAAAATTGGTTAACTACATGTAGAAAACTAAAGCTAGATCCTTATATATCACCCTGCACCAGAATCAACTCCAAATGGATCAAAGACCTTGAACTCAAAGCAGACACTCTGAAAACATTACAGGATGGAATAGGAGAAACCCTAGTTCTCCTTGGCTCAGGTCGAAATTTTCTGAATAGAGACCCTTAAGCACAACAAATCAAAGAAAGGTTGGACAAATGGGATTGCATACGGTTGCAGAGCTTCTGCAGGGCAAATGACATAGCTGGCAAGATCAATAGAAAGGCCACCGATTGGGAGAAGATCTTTACTAGCCATACAACGGACAAGGGTCTCATATCTAAAACATACTTGGAACTCAAAAAATTAAACCACCCAACAAAAAATCCTCAAAGATACAACTGCCCAATAAATAAGTGGGGGAAAGACTTAAAGAGAAGCTTCTCTGAAGAAGAAAGAAGGATGGCCAATAGACACATGAAGCAATGTTCAACATCCCTAGCCATAAAAGAAATGCAAATCAAAACAACATTGAGATATCACCTCACTCCAGTTAGAACAGCAAAAATCAAGAACTCTAACAACAACAGATGCTGGAGGGGATGGGGACAGAAAGGAACCTTACTTCATTGTTGGTGGGAATGTAAACTTGTTCAACCACTTTGGAAAGCAGTATGGAGGTTCCTCAAAAGACTTCACATAGATCCCCCCTATGATCCAGCAATCCCACTTTTGGGCATTTACCCAAATGTTTACAAACAAGACCACACTAAAGCTACCAGCACAACTATGTTTATTGCAGCATTATTTACCATAGCTAAGACATGGAACCAACCCAGATGCCCCTCAGTAGATGAATGGATCAAGAAAATGTGGTATATATACACAATGGAATTCTATGCCTCCATCAGAAAGAATGACATTTCCCCATTTGTTAGGAAATGGAAAGGTTTGGAAAAAATTATATTAAGTGAAGTAAGCCAGGCCCAAAGAAGCATAGGTCCCATGGTTTCCCTTATTTGCAATATCTAGTATAGGTATGAGTCAAGCGGAAAAGGTCAGATAATGTGATGTTAGGAAAACGAACCCTTAAATATGTATTTTAATGTTTTCGTTTCTTTCATGCATGTGTTTCTAACGCATTTATAAGACTATTTCTTTGTTGCTTTGTATGTCCCTCCCCCACAGTGTAACCCCCGCTTTCACTATATTTGATGTCAGTATAACACCTGGAGGAGATGGGGACAAACAAGTCGTTTAAGGATTCAGGTGGATCTGTTTCAACAATGAGAAGTACAAAATGTCATGTCAAAACCAGCTTTACAATGTCGGTGTGTGGGGGGGAGGAGGGTATAATTGGGTGGGGGGAGGGGGGTAAAATTGGGTGGGGGGAGGGGGGAGGCTGGGAAGGGAAGAGAAGCGTAAACAAAGGAGGAGGCTGCAATGCTTGGTAAGAAATGTATGCATTATCCTGCCCATGTAATTGTAGCCCCTCTGTACAGTATGTTCTCAAATAAAATAAAATACAATTAAAAAAAATCTGGTATTTTAATAACTAATGTTTTAAAATGCATAAGACTGTTTATACTGTAATCAAGTTATCTGGCTTAACAAAAATGCATTGGCTGTTTGGGTTCTAGTTCCCTTGGCTAAAATTTGGGATAAATATTAAAAATTTAAATGTAAATGTTAGTTTAACACTGTCAAAGATGTTACTTGTTCTGTCTGTCTAAAAACTGTGTATTTCATTTGAAAACCAAGAGATAAAAAAAGGGAAAACTAGAAGCCAACAGAAGACCTGTCTTTAGGGGTAAGAGGTAAACAAGCAAAAGTGCAGTTCAGCTGGCCATGCTTGGTGGGACAGGCCCTGGGAGGAGTCCACACATGGTGAAAGGGGGCAAGCTGGCACAAACACAGTTCATCTAACCCTAAAGAGTCGGATTGGGTGCGTACCCCTTCCATAGAAGGGGCTGAGTGGCCCATCTTTGTTCTCTCTTTTCCCTGCAGACAGACACTGAAAACAAGATGGTTAAAATAAGTGATGTAATGATCTGATTACTATTGCTAAAACTTCCCCTTAAATATGTTAACATTAAAATTAAAAAGGCCTTAAAAAGAGGGCTAAAAAGTTATTTGTATAATGTGACTTGCTTTTAATATTTTACAATTAGGATATTTTTAAAAGTTATAAAGGTGTTAAATCTAGCTTTATGGTATAGTAAAGGTGACTGTAATTCTTGCATTAAGAAAAAATTGTCATTTGAGTTTGAAAGTTTTAATGTGTAAAAACAAGCAGCCAAGAGACAATGAGTGACACTTGGCCTCAAGATTTTAAGAAGTTTTTTATAAAATGCAAATAAAAACTAAAGTATAAAATATTAAAGGTGATTAATAGGAAGTTTTTAAAAAATAGGGAATGGATTTTTGGGTATAAAGTTTAAATGTAAAATTGTTCTTAACATTGGCCTCAATGTGCACAAAGAAGAAAAAAATTAGGATTATCAAAATGATTGCTGTTCCAGTTTGCTCTTATAGGTTTTTTTTAAGTTTCCAGCAAGCCCAGAGCAAAGCACAGAGGATTCTTAAAAGTTTGTCAGATGTAACTTTGACTCTTAATAAGTTTCAGGTAAGAGCATGCTTAAAAGCTACTTCTATGTTGACCACCTTGTTGCTTTTAATTGGAGTAAAATGGCCTTTTATAAGACTCATTGATCTGCAAACTGGTTCAAAGCCAGCCCGGGCACAAAAAGGTTCCTGTGAGACTGTCACCTCTATTCAGCCAGCAGAGTACTAGCCCTGGACTGAAGAGTCAGGGGACAATACTCAAGCCCCAAGCTCGAGACTCACAGTGGCAGAGTGCTAGCCTTGAGCTGGAGAGCTAAGGGACAGTGCTCAGGCCCAGAGTTCAAGTCCAGCGACCAGCTAAAGGGAAATGCCAATGAGGCATTTATCCCAATGTGGAGAAGACACTCCTGGGACAAAGGCAATGGAGGAGCATCCAGAGGCAGTAAGCCACTGCTTGGATGGCAGAAATGTCAGATCCTAGAGTCATTTGTGCGTGGCCCTTCAAAACTGGTCAGAGCCGGGAGGTCATAGGAAGATAGTTTGAAAGCATGCCTAATGTTCATGACTACCTTGTAAGGGACAGGAACTTGCCAGTCTTATGTGATAATAAAAAGCCAATGTTATAAAATGTGGGGGATACTTTAAATCTCAACCCCTTTATGTGCCAAAAGCTCTAATTGAGCTGACACCAGTTACATGAAATTCATCTGCTCAGGAAAAAGTTTGTAAACCTGAGAGAGTGTTTCTATTGATATCTGTCTAAAGGCCTGCAAAGGTAACTTAGGCATTATTTGGGATCACTAGAGATTACATTCCTAAGCCATCTAGGAAAATGCTTTTACAAACCAGAGTGCTAAACAAGCTACACTGCTGTAGCTGGAGAAAAGGTCTGTGCAGTTGTCAAAAGTTAAATATTGTTCTTAATGACATCTAACCCTGCTGGCCTCTTTGTAAAATAGGCTAAGGTTATAGGTTCCTGGCTAGGTAAGATCAACGCCCCTGAAGTCAGCTTGAAGAAATTACAGAAGATGGACCTTCGCCCTTCTACCTCTTTTTTTAAGATCAAGGGTCCAGAGTCAGAAATTTTGGAAAAATGAGGCAAAAAAAGGCATAAAAAAACAGTGTTAACAGTCGTCGGTGTGCAAGGTGTGGAGACTGCATCTGTACTAAGCCTTCTGAGTCTTCTGTGTCTATTTACAAAAATATCTGGTTAGTAAAAAAAAAAGTTGTGATTTTGGTAAATTGTCCTGGACTATTGTTTAAAAATCTTAAAAACCAGCAGGATCAAAGCCTGCCAAGCCTATGCAATGTATCCTTAACCAGTCTGTGTAGGAATTTACAGCCCAGCATGAGGTGTGACAGTCCCTTGTAGCTACTGAGAGATCCTGCTGCTGCTGCTGCTTCTGCTGCATACCCTAATGGGTAAAGTTCAACAACGGCCTGACAGCCATCTGGAGAAACTCCTGCCTGATTCCATCACCTGAGTCTGCTTCCTGGTTGACTGCTGCTAAATCTCAGATCTTGTGGGACATTCTTTTGGGTGATATCCAGAAACCATCTCTTCCCACAGTGGATATTGAGGACAAGGATATCACTGGCTTGCTTGTCTTAGGCACTTCAGTGCATAGTGACTGAAAATCCACTCTATGGTCACAGCCTAGTTTGGCTCTGGTATGGTAATGACCTGAGTATGTTATCAATTAAAATTGTAAAGGAGAGGGAGGTAGTAAAGAAAGCCTTGGGAAAGGAATTGTAAAGGAGAGGGGGATAATAAAGAAAGCCTTGGAAAGGGAATTGGGGAAAAATTGGTATCCCCTTTAGATAAGAAAGGATTTAAAAAGTAAGGATTGTCTTTAATTGTTTAAAAAAAAAGGGAAAAAAGACAAACCTCAGAAAGTTAAAGTATGTCGCAAATGGTATGAGTATGTCGCAAATGGTATGAGTATGTTGCAAATGGTATTAGTATGTTGCAAATGGTATGGGTATGTTACAAATGGTATGAGTATGTCTTAAAATTAGAGCTTACAAGTACAGCTGGTATAAAATTAAGTTAACTGTGATACACGGAGGCATGACTGATAAAAAAAAATGTAAGGGGCTCTGGTACTGTTATTTTTGTTACAATCGGACCTTGGATATTCAACAGACTGATGTCTCTTGTAAAAAAAAAAAATCAGTGCAGTCCGTCTATTAGTTCTGAGGTCTCAATACCAAGCACTGAGAACAACTGACACCCCACAAAATAATATAGAGACACCCTAAATTTTAAGATTAAAATTAGTCCAGAGAAGAAGTGGGGAAAATGAAAGATTAAAAATTGACCATTACCATTACTAACTTGCTAACTGCTGATTCTGCTTCTGTAAACTTGCTTACGCTGGCACTGACCCTTCCCTTCCCAAAAATGAGTTAAGAAGTTTCAGGGACCAGATGCCGGCCCCAGGACAAGGTCAGTGGTAGTAGATACAGAACAGACAGTACGTGTTCCTCAGTTCCCATTTAGAAATTCCCCAGACAGGACCTTGAGATAACGACCACTTGGCAAGACCACAAGCTAAGCCAAATGTCAACCAATCATAGGCCTGTAACCATGTAACCCCCCCCCTTAAACCAACCATGGGCCAGTCATTTTACAAAGAGTGTTACAAAATTTCCCACGTGGCAAAGTGATTGTTGGTGTATATGGTGACCTTTAAATGGACTAATAATAGGATGCTTTGTGTTATGCGTTAATCTTGTGGTTTTTGCCTTTAAAAAGGGCTTGTAACCGCTGCTCAGGGCTCCCTGTAGGCTCGGGACAGAGAGTCCGCTTGCCCAAATGTCAAATAAACTCCTCTTGCTTATTGCATCTCCCGGCCTGGAGTCTGAGTTTTCTGGGGTGCCCTCCTGTTGACGAAAGTATCCAGGGGGCTAGGGTCTTTCAACCCAACAGAAGGAATGGGAGTTCAAAGAAACAATATCCAATCAACTAAGTGATTTGAGGACAAACACTGAACACCAAATTAAGGAAGTAAAGAGATTCATACAAGACCTAAAACAGAGCTTCAATAAAGAACTTGAAGCCATCAAAGCTGACCAATTAGAAGAAAAAGAGATAAAAAAACAAAGTAGAGAGTCTTGACAGCAGATTAGACCATGCAGAAGATCGAATCTCAGGGATTGAAGACAGCCTAGATATCATAGAGAAAGAACATACAACCATCCAAGACAAGTCCAAGAAATATGACAGATCTATTCAACACCTGGAAGACACCATCAGAAGGCCTAATCTAAGGATAATGGGTGTAGAGGAGCACCTAGAAACAGAAGTTAATGGTCTAGGAAATTTGTTTAACAGGATGATAGCAGAGAACTTCCCAAACATGCAAAAAGATAGGCCTATTCAGATACAAGAAGCCTTTAGAACCCCAAATAGACCAGACCAGAATAGGACATCGCACCGTCACATTATAATCCACACAGGATCAACTCAGAACAAGGAAAAGATCCTTAAAGCTGTCAGGGAGAAAAGGGTAATCACCTATAAAGGGAAAACAATTAGAATCACCTCAGATTTGTCAGCAGAGACAATCAAAGCAAGAAGAGCCTGGAATGATGTATGCCATGCCCTAAAAACAAACAACTATCAACCAAGAATACTGTACCCAGCTAAACTCTCCTTCATAACTGAAGGCCAAATAAAAGCCTTGCACAGCAACGAAAAATTGAAACAATACATCTCCACCAAACCAGCCCTACAAAAGATTCTTAAAGATGTCCTACACATAGAAAACCAACAAGACCACAATAAAGGCCAACAAACTGCACCCAAACTGAGAATCCAAGAACCATAGGAAGAACCCAGTTTTCGCAGCCCCCAAGAAGGTGGATAACATGGCAGGAACTCCCAAATACCTCTCAGTCTTATCTCTTAACGTTAACGGACTGAACTCTCCAATTAAGCGACATAGACTGTCTAGTTGGATTAAAAAACAAGACCCTTCTATCTGCTGCCTGCAGGAGTCACATCTTGCCCGTAAAAACAAACACATTTTCAATGTTAAAGGCTGGAAAAAAATCTACCAAGCAAACGGCCCTCATAAACAGGCGGGAGTTGCAATCCTAATATCAGATAAAATAGACTTCAAATTAAAATTCGTGAGAAGAGATAAAGAAGGTCGCTACATACAAATTAAAGGATCTCTCCTTCAGGAGGATATTACAATTCTAAATATCTATTCGCCAAACAATGGAGCACCCAAATTTATCAAAGAAACACTACTTTCCCTCAAATGCCATATAGATCCAAAGACATTAATTGTTGGGGATTTTAACACACCACTCTCCCCACTAGATAGATCAACTCGGCAAAAACTCAACAGAGAAACCGCAGATCTAAACAGCTGCATAGATCAACTAGACTTAACAGACATTTACCGAACATTTCACCCAGCAGCATCAGAATACACGTTCTTCTCAGCAGCACATGGAACGTTTTCTAAAATAGACCACATTTTAGGCCACAAAGCAAACTTGTCTAAATTCAGAAACATTGAAGTTATACCTTGCATTCTCTCTGACCACAAGGGAATAAAATTAGAACTCAACACCCAAAGCCACCAAAGAAAGTCCGGTATCACATGGAGGCTGAACAACACACTGCTGAATCATGAGTGGGTCATGGAAGAGATTAGAAAGGAAATTCAAATGTTCATGCTATTCAACAAAAATGAACACACAAATTACCAGCTCCTCTGGGACACAGCAAAGGCAGTACTCAGAGGCAAGTTTATAGCTCTGAGTTCCTACATCAACAAATTGGAGAGATCGGAAATTAACAATTTAATGACACATCTAAACCTCCATGAAAAAGAGCAGCAAGATAAACCCCAATCCAGTAGACAGAAAGAAATAATCAAAATTAAATCAGAATTAAATGAATTAGAATCCAAAAAAAGTATAGAAAGAATCAACAAAACAAAGAGTTGGTTCTTTGAAAAACTTAACAAAATTGACAGACCCTTAGCAAATCTTATAAGAAAAAGACGAGAACACACCCAAATTAATAAACTCAGAGATGAGAATGGAAACATCACCACGGAAACAACCAAGATTCAGAACATTATAAGGGAATACTTCTCAAAACTTTATGCTAATAAGTTTGACAACTTGGCAGAAATGGACCTCTTCCTAGGAAATATTGACATGCCAAAACTAAACCAAGATGAGTTAAACTATCTTAACAGGCCCATATCAAGCATTTAAATAGAAACAGCAATAAGAGACCTCCCAGCTAAGAAAAGTCCAGGACCAGATGGTTTTACAGCGGAATTTTACAAGGCCTTCAAAGCAGAGCTCACACCAATACTCCTCCAACTCTTCAATGAAATTGAAAGAGAAAGCTCACTACCGAACACATTCTATGAAGCCATCACAACCCTCATCCCAACACCAGGCAGGGACTCATCAAAGAAAGAGAACTATAGACCCATTTCTTTGATGAACATTGATGCAAAATTTCTCAACAAAATTTTGTCCAACTGACTTCAACAATTCATCCAAAAAATCATACACCACGATCAAACAGGATTCATTTCACGGATGCAAAGCTGGTTCAATATACGCAAATCAATTAATATTATTCATCACATCAACAGGAGAAAGAACAAGAACCACATGGTTATCTCAATAGACGCAGAAAAAGATTCTTTAACTTGCAAATTAAAAAAATCTAGTATTTTCAAATTTCAAACTCTACTATAAAGCCATAGTAATCAAAACAGTTTGGTATTGGCATAAGAACAGACCTCAGGACCATTGGAATAGAATTGAAAACCCAGAAAGGAACCTACAGACCTATAACCATCTAATCTTCGATAAGGAAGCTAAAACAATAGAATGGAAGAAAGACAGCCTCTTCAGTAAATGGTGCTGGCAAAATTGGTTAACTACATGTAGAAAACTAAAGCTAGATCTTTATATATCACCCTGCACCAGAATCAACTCCAAATGGATCAAAGACCTTGAACTCAAAGCAGACACTCTGAAAACATTACAGGATGGAATAGGAGAAACCCTAGGTCTCCTTGGCTCAGGCCGAAATTTTCTGAATAGAGACCCGGAAACACAACAAATCAAAGAAAGGTTGGACAAATGGGATTGCATAAGGTTGCAGAGCTTCTGCAGGGCAAATGACATAGCTAGCAAGATCAATAGAAAGCCCACCGATTGGGGGATGATCTTTACTAGCCATACAACGGACAAGGGTCTCATATCTAAAATATACTTGGAACTCAAAAAATTAAACCACCCAACAACAAATCCTCAAAGAAACAACTGCCCAATAAATAAGTGGGGGAAAGACTTACAGAGAAGCTTCTCTGAAGAAGAAAGAAGGATGGCCAATAGACACATGAAGCCATGTACAACATCCCTAGCCATAAAAGAAATGCAAATCAAAACAACATTGAGATATCACCTCACTCCAATTAGAACAGCAAAAATCAAGAACTCTAGCAACAACAGATGCTGGAGGGGATGTGGACAGAAAGGAACCTTACTTCATTGTTGGTGGGAATGTAAACTTGTTCAACCACTTTGGAAAGCAGTATGGAGGTTCCTCAAAAGACTTCACATAGATCTCCCCTATGATCCAGCAATCCCACTTTTGGGCATTTACCCAAATGTCTACAAACAAGACCACACTAAAGCTACCAGCACAACTATGTTTATTGCAGCATTATTTACCATAGCTAAGACATGGAACCAACCCAGATGCCCCTCAGTAGATAAATGGATCAAGAAAATGTGGTATATTCACACAATGGAATTCTATGCCTCCATCAGAAAGAATGACATTTCCCCATTTGTTAGGAAATGGAAAGGCTTGGAAAAAATTATATCAAGTGAAGTAAGCCAGGCCCAAAGAAACATAGGTCCCATGGTTTCCCTTATTTGCAATATCTAGTATAGGTATGTGTTAAGCAGAAAAGGTCAGATAATATGATGTTAGGAAAACGAACCCTTAAATATGTATTTTAATGTTTTCGTTTCTTTCATGCATGTGTTTCTAACGCATTTGTAAGATTATTTCTTTGTTGCTTTGTATGTCCCTCCCCCACAGTGTAACCCCCGCTAACACTATATTTGATTGTCAGTATAACATGTGGAGGAGATGGGGACAAACAAGTCGTTTAAGGATTCAGGTGGACTTGTTGCAACAATGAGAAGTACAAAATGTCATGTCAAAACCAGCTTTACAATGTTGGTGTGGGGGGGGAGAGGGGTATGATTGAGTGGGGGGGAGGGGGGAGGCTGGGAAGGGAGGTGAAGGGTAAACAAAGGAGGAGGCTGCAATGCTTGGTAAGAAATGTATGCATTATCCTGCACATGTAATTGTAACCCCTCTGTACAATATGTTCTCAAATAAAATAATATAAAATTAAAAAAAAAAGTTGTCATCTTGGTAAATTGTCCTGAGCTATTTTCTAAATAGTCTTAAAATAAAACAGTGGGGTCACAGCCTTCCAAGCCTATGCAGTGTATCCTTAACCAGTCTGTGTAGGAATTTGCAGCCCAGCAAGTGGTGTGACAGTCCCTTGGAGCCACTGAAAGACCCTGCTGCTGCTGCTGCTGCTGCTGCTGCACACCCTAATGGGTAAAGTTCAACGACAGACTGACAATCACCGAGAGGAAATCTACATCATCATCCAGACCACCTCCATCGTGGTAAAAGTAGATTGAACTCCTGCCTGATTCCATCACCTGAGACGGCTTCCAGGTTGAAAGCTGCTAAATCTAATATCTTGTGGGACATTCTTTTGGTGATATCCAATAACCTTCTCTACTCCCACAGTGGATATTGGGGGCAAGGCTATCATTGGCTTGCCTTAGGCACTTCAGGGTCACAGCCTAGTTTGGCTCTGGTATGGTAATAACCTGCTTCCTCCTTGGTGACTTTTAAAGATAAAGGAGATATTTTTTTAATCAATGGAGGTAGTAAGAGGAATGAGACCCAGCCCTAATCTTAGCCTTAAAATCTAGCAAGCTTTTCATCCCACTGGTACCTTGAGCCTTTCTGAGATAACTTGGTTCTACAGGTCAAAGGGAAAATGAGCAGTTTTAAACTCTAGCCATAAAGAAGCTCAAGAAATTGTAAAGAAGAGGAGGGTAGTAAAGAAAGCCTTAGGAAATTAATTTGGGAAAAATTGGTATCCTCTGGATAAGAAATGAATTAAAAGGTAAGGATTGTCTTAAAATGTTTGTAAAGAAGACAAACCTCAGAAAGCTTAAGTATGTAGCAAATGGTATGAGTATGTTTTAAAATTGGAGCTTATGAGTACAGCTGGTATAAAATTGTTAGCTGTGATATACGGAGTCAGGATTGGTGGAAGAAAATGTAAGGGCCTTTGGTACTGTTAATTTTTTTGCTCACAATCAGACTTTGTAGCCTGGTGTCCTTTGTAAAAGAGAGGATCAGCACAGTCCATCTATTAGTTCTGAGGTCCCAACGCCAAACTGCAAATATAGAAGACTGTGCCAATTAGGGGACCATGATTGGTCCCCGATGCTCTAGAAGAGGAGGGAATGAAGAGCCAAAGTAACTCCAATTTGAGATTAACCCCACCATCTTGTACTAGGCTGCCCTGAGAGTAACCCCAAGAGAGAGAGAGAAAAAAAAAACAGATTGCCACCAAGCCTGCCCACCCTTAAGAAAGCAGAACAGTTGCCCAAGTGTTCCAGGAACAGAATATACCAATAGTTCAGAAAAAGGGCAGTGCGGTTAGGGTGGACTCAAACCAATTATATAACTGCTTGTGAGAAATTCCCTAAACTTGTTTGTTCAATACTATGAAAGCTGTGCTGATTTTGTGCTTAGAGACTCTTACCATCATCAGTTACCGAGTGCACGGCTGACCAAGCTTGAGCTTGCAAATAAACGACTCTTTTGCTGTTCACATTGGTCGTGGTCTCTGGTGGTCTTTCAGGGGTCCCAAGTCCGTACAACATGGCTTGATACAAAATGTCTCTGCCCAGAGAATTAAATGATTACATTTATAGCTAAAAAGATTTAGTGTCGTTATTAACATCTAACACATGCTGTTTTTATTTAAACCTCTCATTCTTCCTTCCTTCCTTCCTTCCTTCCTTCCATCCTTTCTTTCTTCCTTCCTTCCTTTCTTTCTTTTTTCCTTCCTTCCTTCCTTCCTTCCTTCCTTCCTTCCTTTCTTTCTCTCTCTCTTTCTTTCCTTCCTTCCTTCTTTCCTTCCTTCCTTCTTTCTTTCTTTCTTTCTTTCTTTCTTTCTTTCTTTCTTTCTTTCTTTCTTTCTTTCTTTCTTTCTTTCTTTCTTTCTTTCTTTCCCTTTCTTCCTTCCCTCCCTCCTGCCTTCCTTCCTTCCCTCCCTCCTGCCTTCCTTCCTTCCCTCCCTCCTTCCTTCCTTCCTTCCCTTCTCTCCTCTTCCCTCTCTACATTCTTTTCTTTCTCTTTATATCCGTTTCTTTCCTCTTTTAGGAAATGAGTAGGAAATTAGATTTATTTTTTGCTGAACAAGTTTTCTACCAATAGAACAATCTTTTTTCAATTTAGTTACTTTGCTCATAGGTTATCAATTTTCCTGAGGGCTGAACAGAGGCTAAGTTCCTCACCTCTCTCTGCCAAGAAGCTGGGATCACAAACGCATTCCAATATGCCAGGATTTAGGATGATATGAAAATTATTATTACTTTCCTTGCACACTGGTTCTAAGCTGTGATCCTCTCAAATTCTATCCGTTTAGTTCGTAATGTGATCTACAATAGCTTGCCCTCAATATAAATTGTCTAAATGAATGACTGAAGGCAATTTCATTTTAATTTTGTTGGCATTCCAGGGCCTATTATAATTTTATTTCTAGACAATTTTTGTGTATAAGTATACATAAGCTTTATTTTTTTTATTGTAAAGATACTATACAGAGGGTTACAGTTACATGAGTGAGGTAATGAGTACACTTCCTCTTCAACATTGTTACCCCCTCCATTGTTTTCTCCCTACCATCCCCTCCCTCCCTCCGTTCCCCGAGGTTCTTTTTTTTTTTTTTTTGATTGTGATTAAGTGATTACATAATTTCCGGAAATTCACAGTATTGTGGAATAATGATGCTCATTTAAAGTCACAAGTTCATTCTAACTTTCCTGGAGCAAATTGTCTATCACAGTCTGTAATATATAACGGTGCTCACGTGTTATATACCATATATGTGATCAGCAGCATGGGGATATTTGGTACTGGTTCAAACAGATGAGTGGGAGTTCTTTGTTTCTTAAGTCCTGTTAGTTTTGTCATATCACCTAACATTTTGGATTTAGCATCCACTTATCAGGGAGACCATGTACTGTTTGTCTCTTCATTCTTGGCTTACCTCGCTCAACATGATTCCTGCTAGCTCCATCCATTTCCGTGCAAATGCCATTATTTTGTCATTTCTAATGGCTGCATAATATTCCATTGTGTATAGATACCACAATTTTTGGATCCATTCATCTGTGGTGGGGCATCTAGGTTGTTTCCATATCCTAGCTATTGCGAACAGTGCTGCAATAAACATGGGGGTGCACGTGTCCTTGTATATTGGTTCCTGTTGTTCAGGGTAGATGCCTAGAAGTGGTATGACTGGGTCGTAAGGGAGGTCAATCTTTAGCTTTCTAAGGACCCTCCAGACTGTTTTCCAAAGCGGTTGTATAAGTGTACATTCCCACCAGCAGTGTAATAGCGTTCCTCGTTCTCCACATCCCGTCCAGCATTTGTGGTTGGCTGATTTGTGAATGTGGGACATTCTGACTGGGGTAAGGTGGTATCTCAGGGTTGTCTTTATTTGCATTTCCTTCACCACCAGGGATGATGAACATTTCCTCATGTGTTTCTTTGCCATTTTCCTTTCTTCATTTGAGAAGTCCCTCTTTAGTTCCCTTGCCCATTTAGTAATTGATTTGTTAGGTTTGGGAGGGATTCGTTTCTTGAGTTCCCTGTATATACAGGATGTTAACCCCTTGTCTGATATATTGCTGGTAAATATTTTTCCCAATTAGTTGGTTGTCTTTCTAGCTTGGTTGCAATAGCTTTATCTGTGCAGAAGCTTTTTATTTTAAGGTAGTCCCATTTGTCGAGTCTCTCTCCAACTTGTTGTGACCCTGGGCCTCTGTTCAGGAAGTTCCTTCCTGTGCCTATTAGTTCAAGTGTCTCTCCTACTCTGTCCTGCAGTAGTTTCAGAGATTCAGGTTTAATGTTAAGGTCGTTAATCCATTTTGAGTTGATGTTGGTGCATGGTGATAGGCTGGAGTCCATTTTAGTTTTCTGCATGTGGCTGCCCAGTTTTCCCAGCACCAGTGGTTGAAGAGTCTGTGTTTCTTCCATTGTATGTCTTTGGCTCCTTTGTCGAATATCAGCTGGCTGTAGGCCTGTGGATTTATTTATGGATCTTCTATTCTGTTCCATTGGTCTTCGGGTCTGTTTTTGTGCCAGTACCACGCTGTCTTTGTTGTTATAGCTCTGTAGTAGAGTTTGAAGTTCGGCATGAATAGCCCTCCCATATTGTCTTTATCCCCTAGAATTGTTTTGGATATTCTAGGTCTTTTGTTGTTCCATATGAATTTTTGGACTCTTTTCTATATTTCAGTGATGTACGTCATTGGGATTTTAATAGGAATTGCATTGAATTTGTATATT
The DNA here is from genome assembly GCF_024711535.1 of Dipodomys merriami. Lineage (NCBI taxonomy): Eukaryota > Metazoa > Chordata > Mammalia > Rodentia > Heteromyidae > Dipodomys > Dipodomys merriami. Next base: position 54,334 of record NW_027203455.1, read on the forward strand.
AGTTTTGGAAGTATTACCATCTTTACTATATTAAGTCGGCCTATCCAGGAGCATGGGAGGTCTTTCCATTTCCTAGTGTCTTCTGCAATTTCTTTAACTTTTTATAGTTCTCATTAAATAGTTCTTTTACATCTTTGGTTAGGTTAATTCCTAAATATTTTATTTTTTGGGAGGTTATTGTGAATGGGGTTGCTCCCTTTATTTCCCTCTCTTCCTGTACATTATCAGTGTATAGGAAGGCAACTGATTTTTGTGGGTTTATTTTGTATCCTGCTATTTTGACGAAGAGAGTTATGATTTCTAAGAGATTCGGGATGGACTTTTAGGGATCGTGGAGGTATAGTATCATGTCGTCTGCAAAAAGGGATAGTTTAACTTCTTCTTTCCCTATGCGGATCCCTTTAATGTCTTTTTCTTGCCTTATTGCCCTGGCTAAGGGTTCTAGGACTATATTGAAGAGGAGTGGAGACAGTGGGCATCCTTGCCTTGTTCCTGATTTTAGGAGAATTGGTTGTAGCTTTTCCCCATTAAGTATAATATTGGCTATTGGTCTGTCATAAATGGCTTTTATTGTTTTTAGAAATGTTCCTTCTATTCCGATTTTCTCCAGAGCTTTTAGCATGAATGAATGTTGAATTTTGTCAAAGGCCTTTTCTGCATCTGTGGCGATAATCATGTGATTCTTGACCTTGGCTCTGTTGATATGTTGGATTACATTTATTGACTTACGTATGTTAAACCATCCCTGTGTCTCTGGGATGAAGCCTACCTGGTCATAGTGAATTATTTCTTTTTATGTGTTTCTGGATTCTGTTACCTAGAATCTTGTTAAGGATCTTTGCATCTGTGTTCATCAAGGAGATTGACCTGTAATTCTCCTCTTTGCTTGGGTCTTTGCCTGGTTTCGGGATGAGTGTGATATTGGCTTCGTAGAATGAGTTTGGGATAGCTCCCTCCTTCTCTGTTTCTCTGAAGAGCTTGAGGAGTATGGGTATTAGTTCTTGTTTAAAGGTCTTATAGAATTCTGCTGTGAATCCATCTGGTCCTGGGCTTTTTTTTGTTGGAAGACTTTTGATAGCTTCCAGTATCTCATTATAGGATATTGGCTTATTTAATTGGTTAACTTCTTCTTTGCTCAGTTTGGGCAACTTGTATTTCTCTAAAAATGCATCCATTTCTGCCCGATTTTCTTCCTTTAGAGAGTATAGCTTTGGAGAGTAGTCTGTTAGAATTGTTTGGATATCTTGGGTACGTGTTGTGATGTTTCCCGTGGCATCCCTAATCCTATTAATATGGGTTTCCTCTCTTCTTTTTTTTTAATTAATCTAGCCAATGGGCCATCAATTTAGTTTATTTTTTCAAAGAACCAGCTTTTTGTTTGGTTTATTTTGGTTATGGTTTTCTGATTTTCTAATTGGTTAATCTCTGCTTTTAATTTGGTTATCTGGCTTCGTCTAGTAGCTTTAGGTCCCATTTTTTCTTGTTTTTCTAGCTGTTTTAATTGCAACATGAGATTATTTACTTGGTCTGTCTCCATTCTCTTGATGTGGTCACTGAGGGCAATAAATTTGCCCCTCAGGACTGCTTTTGCTGTGTCCCACAAGTTTCTTTGTGAGGTGTTTTCATTTTCATTGAGTTGTAGGAAATGCTTTATTTCTTCTCTGATCTCTTCTGTTATCCAGGCATTGTTAAGGAGTGTGCTGTTCAATTTCCATGTATTAGAGAAATTTCTGTGGTATGCTTTGTTATTGAGACCTAGCTTGATTCCATTGTGGTCAGATAGGATACAGGGGATTATGTCGATCCCTTTGTATTTGCTTAAGTTCCTTGCATGAACTATGATATGGTCTATTTTGGAGAAAGTTCCGTGAGCTGCTGAGAAGAATGTGTACTATGTTGTTTTAGGGTGAAATACTCGGTAGATGTCAATTAATTCCGCTTGAATATGGCCTCTCTTAATTCGGTAGCTTCTTTGCCAATCCTCTGTTTGGTAGACCTGTCCTTTGGTGAGAGTGGTGTGTTAAAGTCTCCTAGTATTATCGTATTGGGATCTATTTTATTCTATATGTTTGAGAGCATTTGTTTGACATATCTGGGTGCACCAATATTTGGGGCATATAAGTTGATGATGGTTATATCCTCCTCTTGGATTGTTCCCTTTATTAATATGTAGTGTCCGTCCTTGTCTTTCTGTACTGATTTTAATGAAAAGTTTATTTTGTCAGATATCAGGACCTGCTTTCTTACTGGGGGCGTTTGATTGGTAGATCCTTTTCCACCCCTTCACTCTGAGTTTGTATGTTTGGCTGAGAGGTGGGTCTCTTGAAGGCAACAGATGGATGGGTCTTGTTTTCTGATCCAGTCCTCAGTTCGTTTTCTTTTAATTGGCGAATTCAGCCCATTTATATTAAGAGAAAGTATAGAGAGATGCATTGTTGTCCCTGCCATTCCGTTTTCCTAAGTTTTTCTTCTTTTCTTTCCTTCTGTGCTTGCTCAGTTAGACTTTGAGTAATGGTTGTTTGGGGCAGGCCCCAGTTCGTGGTTGCTTTCTTCACGTTGTGTCCCCCCTCTTAGAATTCTTTGTAATGCTGGCTAAATGTTTATGTATTCATTTAGTTTTTCTTTGCTATTAAAAGTTTTCAGTTCTCCATCGAATGTGAATGCTAGCTTTGCCGGGTAGATCAGTCTGGGTTGGCAGTTATTGGCTCTCAGGGCTCGTATGGTGCTTTCCCAGGCTTTTCTTGCATTCATTGTTTGTGTGGAGAGATCTGCAGTAATTCTAAATTTTTTCCCGTTGTAGTATAGCTGCTTCTTCATTTTTGCTGCATGCAGGATTGTTTCCTTATTATTCAGATCTATCATTTTTACTATAATGTGTCTAGAAGTGTTTCTCCTGGGGTCTTGCTTGTTGGGTGTTCGATAAGCTTTTGTGATGTAGTTAAGATGGTCGTTTTTGAGGTAGGGAAAATTTTCATTGATTATATTGTTAAATAGGTGTTGCATTCCCTTGCTCTGGAATTCCTCACCTTCGTCCACTCCAATTATGCGAAGGTTAAATTTTTTAGCATTATCTGCTTGCTCTTGAAGATCCCTTTGGTTTAATTTGAGTGATTTTTCCATATCTGTCACTTTTTGGTCCAGTTGGTGTATTCTGTCTTCTGTATCTGACACTCTACCTTCCATTTCATTCACTCTGTTGACAGTGCTTCTATTGTGGTTTGCATGGAGGAAATGGATCCCTTTATGGATTCAATGTTGGTTCTCAGAGTACTGATCTCCCCTCTCAATGAGGTATGCATTACCTCTAATTTGGGGTTTGGCTCACTTCTTACTGAGGTTTGTGCAGCTTCTATTTTTGCATGCATCTCTTGTTTGATACCCTGTATCTCTTTGGATAGATCATCCTTGTGCTCTTTCAATTTCTGATCAATTTCTCGCTTTATTTCTTGAGTCATCGCCTCCAGCAACCCTTGGAGGTAGCTTTTGTCTTCCATTCCTGCTTTGCTCCCACTGGGGCTCTCCCCTGTGTGGCTGCTGGCTTTTGAGGTGAGCTTGCTGTCCTGGGTGGTAGTAAACCTTGTGATTTTTCTCTGTGATTTTCGCATGGAGGTTCAGGAGACTGCTCTTCAATTTTGTTTTGGTGTGTCTGTCTTTGCTTGGTTGCTGACTCTGTATTGGTAGAGAGAGTCTGTGCCTGATCTAGGTTCTGTTGGGAGCCTATTTCCAGCTGCTATTCTGACTTACTTAGGATTCTCAGCTCTCTGCTGTAGATTGCTGGCAGTTCCCACCTTTGGAAGGGTTGAGCAGCCTAGACTGCTTGTGTTTGCTCCTACGGGTGCTCTTGTGAAGAACAGATGCTCTGGATGCACTCTCCCAAATACTGGAGTCTGCTATGGGCTCCTGATGTGTTTTTGTTTGTTTGTTTGGGGCTGGTTGTGGGCTTGAACTCTAGGTTTGGGTGCTGTCCCTCAGCTTTTCAGCTCAAGGCTGGCACCCTACCGTTTGAGCCACAGCATCACTTCTGACCCTTTTTGCTTTTGTGATGCTGAGGAATCAGATCCAGGGCCTCATACATCCAAGACTATCACTCTATTGCTGAGCCACCTTAACAGTCTGAGCTCCTGCTTACTATCAGGTGCTGGCAGCCTGTGTTGCCCAATTCCCAGTCTAGGGTATATGGGTGGAGTTTTGGTGGTGTTTGGGCTTCTCTTGTCCTGGGCCTCCAGGTCTTTTGTTGTCACAGGCTTGCTTCCCGGGGGAGTGTTGTTTCCTGGTTTTCTCCCCTATGTTGAGGCATATGCTCAGCTTTTTACTTCAATTGGGAGGAGTTGGTTGTGTTGTTCAGGCGCCGGATCCCTGGGTCTGGTTCCGGCCCCAGCCTGGAGCACGCTTTTTAGGCCTGTGCTGATGTGTATACCACCTAGGTTATGCAGCCTGGAGCGCACTCGTTAGGCCTGTGCTGATGTGTATACCACCTAGGTTATACAGCCTGGGGGACACAGTTCAGATTTCTTCTACTGTTGGTAGTCTTGACCCAGGGGCGCTGTTCCTGACTTGGGCATTTAAACTCCCTTCCAGGGGTGCTCTTGCTCTAGCCTGGCCAGCTGAGTGTGCTCCACGGGCTGGTGGAGCTCTCAAACAGTTCCCAGTTTTAGTGGGTCCTGTGGTCCGGGTGTTGGGGTAGGGAGTCTAGGTCAGGGTCTGGGGATTCCCTCCAGCTCTGGTCTCCCTTGAGGGATACACTTCCCCTGTGGGGTACTCACCCTGGAGCTGGTTGTTTCTGTGTGGTGTAGGTCGTCAGTTGTTGTTGCAGTCCGGGCTGGGTTGGGCGGTGGTCGCTCTGTGTGATTCTTTTCTGTCTCTGCCTCTGTCGAAGCTGTCGGGTCAAGAGTGTCCAAGCTCAGGTAGTTTCTTCACGGTACCTCTGGGGCCCGAGTGGCCCCGCCGGGTCGTTGCGATCGTGATCGGGTGGGCGGGTGGTCTGCAGACAGGTCCCTTTTTCGCGCTGCTGGTGCCGAGCGGTTTTTGCGGGATGGTACCTCTCTGCTCGGGTGGAGAGCGCCGGGTCGTTGCGATTGCGATCGGGTGGGCGCGCTGCTGGTGCCGAGCGGCTTTGGCGGGATGGGGCCTCTCTGCTCGGGTGGAGAGTGTGGGGTGGGGGTGGGATCCTTGTGGAGACTCCTGGCTGGTAGGTTTCTCTGTTCCTGGCGATCTGCTGTTCTGCAAACCAGTACCTGGTGATCTGAAAGCGGCCCCCTGTGTCTCTGCTGTGTCTCTTGGGGCTCCCGCAGCACCCGCCGGGCCAGCTGGCCGGCGGCTTGGCGCACTGCCGCGCAGCCAGTAAAGGTTGGGGGAGGGGTCTTCGCTTTTCTCTGTTCTGAAATTCTTCTTTTCCTCTCTTCCTTTTTTTGTTATTCTCCGCCTCTGGTTTTTCTCTGAGTGTTCGTCTTTTTGTTGTTGTCGGTCTCTTGGGGAGATTAAGCGTTGGAACTCGAACTCTCTTTTTGGTTGGAGAGAGCTGTGGCGTTTCCCTACTGCCCCGTCGCCATCTTGGTCCCCGTCTCCAATATGGCTTTTTATGGGTTAATTGAAGATGAACTCTCACAGACTGTTCTGCCTAGGTTGGCTTCAAATTTCCACCTTCCAGGTCGCAGCCTTTTTTTTTTTTTTTTTTTTTGGCCAGTCCTGGGGCTTGAACTCAGGGCTTGGGCACTATACCTGAGCTGCTTTTGCTCACGGCTAGCACTCTACCACTTGAGCCTCAAGGTCCATTTCTTGTGCCTACTCTGAGTCCAGGTTTCCTTTGAGTCTGAGTCCAAGCCTGTTCCTAGTCTAGGCCCCTCAGACTCTGTGCCCACTCTGAGTCTATGCTGGTTCCAATTCCAGACCTGTTCCTGGGCCTCCTTGTAGTCCAGTCTATGCCCATATCTTTTCTTTATTTTTTTTGGGGGGGGGGGTCCGGTCGTGGGGCCTGAACTCTGGGCCTAGGCGCTGTGCCTCAGCTCTTCAGCTCAAGGCTAGCACTCTACTACTTGAGGCACAGCACAACTTCCCACTTTTTTTCTTTTTGCTTATTTGGTGCGGAGGAATTGAACCCAGGGCTTCATGCATGCAAGGCAAGCACTCTACCACTGAGCCACCTTCCCAGCCAGTATGTCCACATCTTTTCTATGCCTGCTCTGAGTCTGGGCTGCTCTGAGTCCTGACTGCTTGGAGTCCTGGTTGCTTTGAGTCTGGGTCTGCACCTGGCCTACTTCAACTCTGGATCTGCTCTGGTCTGGGTCATGTTCATTTTCCGGGCCTGCTTCATGTTCTGGCCAATTCCTATTTTGATTAACTCAGAATCTGCATCTATTATCAGCCTGTTCAAGGTGTTCATGTCCTTAGCAAAGCCTAGGGGTTGGGAAAATTGTATAAGACATTCATTTTCCAGTGTCTAGGATTTATTCCCATTGTACTAGGCATATGAAAGTATTTTGTCTAGAGTTAAGACCATGAAAATGATCCTGTGTTCCATGGCCTCCTTCAAGCTAGGTAGGCACCTTTACACTGAGTCATGTCCCTTACCATCACTGTGTCAGGCCTGACCTGAGATCTATCTCATTAGAAGCGGGGCGGTGGTATCAGAAGGTGAGAGCAGAAAGTGTGCTCTAGATGGCTTTTTCTTTTTGTTCTCAGCCATACTCCAGATCACTCTCAGCATAAAAGAGGCTCCAGGATGCTGAACCCTTGTTCTACAGAGACTTCCTTTGGCTTCAGGTCCTGGGTGATGAGAAAATGCAAAGGGTTCAGAAGCCTGGAATTATGAGTGTAGGATCTGGGTGTAAGGCCTAATGTAGTATGGTTTGGCTGGACCTCAACAAATCTTGCTTTGGAGAAGATAGTGATTTAGGGCATAAGGGGATCTGTGGAAAACATTTCTGCCAGGTGCTAGTGGTTCATGTCTGCTTTCCTAGCTACTCAAGAGGTGAAGCTCTGAAGATTGCAGTTTGAACCCAATCCAGGTAGAAAAGTCCTTTTTCTTCAATAATCACCAACTGTCCCTGTCCTTTCCCCCCTCTCCCCCCAAAAGGGAAACAAAACCTCAAGAAAAGCACCTATGCTGAGTTCAAGCCCCAGGACCAACACAAAAAGATTTTTGTTTTCATCATATAGGTTTGATACACATTTTATTAGGCATTCAAAATTATTTCTATTTCTTTTTGGTAAATTCCAGTGGTATTGTGTCCCATGACCTCTCATAAGCTAGGCAAGCACCTCAGCTCTTAGCCTGGCCATCAAGATTTTGATGCATGTTGTCTTCTTTTTTTTTTTTTTGTTTTTGGTCCAATCGTGGGGCCTGAACTCTGGGCTTGGACGCTGTCCCTCAGTTCTTCAGCTTAAGGCTAGCACTCTAACCACTTGAGCCACAGCGCCACTTCCGGCTTTTTTTTTCTTTTTGTTTATGTGGTGCTGAGCAATTGAAACCAGGGCCTCATGCATGCAAGGCAAGCGCTCTACCACTGAGCTACCTTCCCAGCCCGCATGTTGTCTTCTTCTGACTGTAGGATAAAATGTGGAGAGTATGGAAGCTTGGTATCTTTAATAGAGGTTCATGGTATGTGGCCCAATGTGGGATGGTCTAGAAAGACCCCATCAGAACTTGCTCTCGCAAACTCATATCTTGCCCAGGTCACTCGCCTTTCTCCAAGTCTGCATCAAATTTTCATCTATACTTTCATGTTCATTCTGCGGCCTGGAGAAGGAGGTGAAGGTGTATGTGAGAAAGGACATCCAGTCCCTTCCTGCTTGGTGCGTTGGTGCTAACCAGAACAACTTTGGTGACTCTAGGTTCCTACCCAGGCCTCTGAGTCTTCAGTGCACTTTAAGTTCGTATTTTGGTCATATTATGTTCAGTACCTGTGGGGTTGGGAGCTCAGGATATGTGTGGAAAAAAATGTTACTTAATTAATTTGTCAGTTCTGGGGCTGGAATTCAGGGCCTGGGTGCTGTCCCTGAGCTCTTCAGCTCAAGGCACACATTCTACCATCTGAACCACAGTGCCACATCCAGTTTTCTGGTGGCTAATTGGAGATAAGTGTCCCCTAGACTTTCTTTCTCAGGCTGGCTTTGAACCACAATCCTCAGATTTCAGCATCCTGAGTAGCTAGGATTATAGGCGTGAGGCACTGGTACATGGCAGTTCCAAGTTTTTTTTTTTTAATTATTATTGTTTTTGGTTTTGCCAACCCTGGGGCTTGAATTCAGGGCCTGGGCACTGTTCCTGAGCCTATTTTTGCTCAAGGCTAGCATTCTACCACTTGAGCCACATTGCAAGTTCTACCTTTCTTTTGTTTGTTTTGTTTATATGGTACTGGGGAATCGAACCCAGACTTTCATGCATGCTAGGCAAGCATTCTATCACTAAACCATATTCCCAGCTGCATAGCACATTTTTATCTGTGCTTTCAGACATGTTCATCCCGTAGCCTGGAGAAGGCAATGAACACATGTGTGAGGAAGGACAACCTATGCATTCTTGCTTGGTAACTTGTACCTGTCAGAGCAACTCTGGCCACACTAGGCCCATCCCAGGCCTGTATCCTTAGCACCAAGTCTTTACTGAACTTTCAGCTCTGTCCTGCATAGGATATGGGGACTAGGGGGTGAGGGGATGTGTGACACATGTTTATATTTTCATTATTTATTACAGACATTTTATCAGGCATTCTGAGGTATTTCAATTTGCTTTGGTGAATTCCAGTGGTATTATGTTCAGGGCTCTCCACAAGTTAGGGCAGCACCTCAACATAACCACTATAGCCACTCTTCCAGTCCTTTTGCTTCTTCCCATTTTCTTTCACATTGGTTTGGCTGTGGTCTGCTATTCTCCTTCTGTCCATAAATAGGTAAACAGGCATGCACCCCTATACTAATCCCTATTTATTTGCAGATTAAAAAAACCCTGAGGATTGAAGTTATGCAGCTTGTCCACCATTACATAGCTAGGTCTCCATGCAAACATCATTTCAACTTAAGCAGTTATGTGGTCACCTTAGACCTTTCTAGTTTGAAACACGAAACACTGGAAGGTGTAGAAAGAACAGTGGCAACTCAATCCCTTCAACACTGATGAGTTTGTCTTGGAATAACTTGTATAATAGCATAAGTTTTGGGGAGAGGCAGATGGCCAGAATGCTAAAGACTCTTTAGTGTGGTGGTGGTAGTGGTAATGGTGGTAAGGGTAGTGGTGGTGTGTGTGTATTGAGAAGTAAGCTTGACCCTGCTGTATTTCATCCTCACATAGAATCAGCTCTTCCTCTGGTGTCTGGAACTGCCTTCACCCTAGTATTGCACAGAGACATTGCTGTCCAGGGGCTTGGGGTTAGGAGCCCATCTGCTGTGTTTACATTGGAACAGACCAATAAGAACATCCATGCATTTTGTGCTAAGGACTTGGTTTCCACCAAAGGACTCTGAACACCATTTACCCTTTTCTGACTCTTTGCATCAGGGAAAACCATCTGTTTCTTTTTTTTTTTTTCGGTCATGGGGCTTGAACTCTGGGCCTGGGCGCTGTCCCTCAGCTCTTCAGCTCAAGGCGAGCACTCTACCACTTGAGCTACAGTGCCACTTCCGGTTTTCTGGTGGTTTTTATTGGAGATAGGAGTCTCACGGTCTCTCCTGCCCGGGCTGGCTTTGAACCGAGATCCTCAGATCTCAGCCTCCTGAGTAGCTAGGATTACAGGCGTGAGCCACCAGTGCCTGGCATCCATCTGTTTCTTAAAATAACTAAACAGGTTGTGATGTGGTGAACACCATAATCCTGGACCTAGGGAGTAAAGAAGATAAGGCAGGGGTTCATGGGACTGATATTTTATTTATTCATATGTTCATTTTTGATGTGCTTTGCCTTAGGTCTTGGTGTGTCAACCACATTTGAGTCATACTCCAATCCTTCTGCCAAAACCTTCTGAGTAAAGGGATTACAGTTGTGTGTCCATCTGTTTATCTCAATGAGATCTTTTATGTTGTGGGTTTTAGAAGAAATTAGAAGGGCACCTGAAAGCTTTGCCTTGTCTGCATGTATTTCTTCTTCTTCTTTTTTTGCTGATGTGGTGCTGAGGAATCCAACCCAGGGTCTCAGGCATGCAAGGCAAGCGCTCTACCACTGAGCGACCTTCCCAGCGCACTTTCATCTCTTAAAACTTTGATTGCCAATGTAATTTGGTAACATCGTGACTCTACTTGTTATTTTGGAATATCCCATAAACATCCATAAATTGATAATGTTCACTAAAGGATTGGAAGTGGATAGGGATAGAGACATGTTAGATTATAGGTAGTAGATATATCTTTATTTATTGCTGCTTTGTAAAGCATTACCATATATCCACCATGACAATACCAGAGAATAATTTTCCTGCAGTATACAATTTTCCTTTACTTATTCTGCCATCCACTATCCCCTATAAATATGAATATTTTCCCTTTTTAATTATTTTCACAATTAAATTATTATAAGATGGATTTTTTTTAAATTGCCTCATTTTGTTTGGTTTTGTGATGGTAGATATTGAGACCAGGGTATGATGTAAGTTATGCTAGTATACTATCCCCCTAATTTATCCTCATTCCATCATATTCCATCATGTAGGGATTTAGAGTTGCTGGATATTGTGTTTTATGAAGCTTGACTGAAACTTGCAACCTTCGTGATCTCTCAGCAGATTCTGGTGGCTCTTACCTGTAATCCCAGCAACACAGGACATTGAAAACTGAAGATTCAGTTCCAATCCAGACTGGGCAAGAAACTCTGTGAGTCTCTCATCTCCAATTAATTACAATAAGCTGGAAGTGGAGTTTTGGCTCAGGTAGTAGAGCACTAGTTTTGAGCAGAAGATACTCAAGGTAACCGTGAGCACAAGCCTAAAACATTCATGTGAGTGTGTGAGCATGCACACATATACACACACACACACACACTCCCTCTCTCTCTCTCTCTCTCTCTCTCTCTCTCTCTCTAAAGCAACATTGTATTTTACATTCACATCCAGAGATTGGACAACATCTCGGCAATTTGTGAAATTCATTTTTGTATTTCTTGAAGGAAAAGGATAGATCATGGCACACAGAAGCCAAGACTTCAGAGGCAAGTACTGTATAAACAAATAGCTTGTAAAAAAAAACTAAATAGCAGTTTTCTATCTAGCTTTACATATAACATTCCTTAAATGCTGTAGTATTCTTAAAATAATAGTCATCATAACAATAAAAACAATGCAGCATTTTTTCCTTCTCCCGTTCCCTACTTCATAAAATATTTGGCAACAGAATTAAAAAAGTCTTTTTTCTTACAAGAATGGACACCTGTAAAAATATCTGTGTGTGTAATGTTTGTTTACCAATGCTTCTTTGATCTTCCCACCTCTAGGTACTTGCATATTTTGCTGATGACTGCCCTTAAGGGCAAACAGAAGATTAGGATACAGAAACAAAATAATGTCCTAAGATATAGATGTAAAAAACATGTGCAGGAAGCACATAGCAGGCTGAGAGTGCCCTGAGAAGTAAAATGATTTGTGCCGAGTGATAGGAATAGTGACTAATAAGGCATGGATCTGACCTAAGAATGGCTCCTTGAAGCTGAGACCATGCCAGTACATAGGGGATTCGACAAACAAGGTATGCTGTTTACTATGTCCATATGTGTATATTGTGATGTTGAAGTGGTGATTTCAGACTCGTTTGTTTTGGGGAAGGTCTTACGTGAGCAAGCAGCTTAGATTATTGGAACCTGAGAGGTGACCTTGCCTCCCTCACAGTGGATTAGAACATGGAACTGTGATAGCAAACTGTGATAATAAACTGTGAAAGTTTGCTCAAGTCAGCTCATTTGGCCTGTGGCTCTGGAACAAGAAAGATGTTCTTATTCTGTGTTCAAAAGTCAGGAGACTTGGGGCTGGGAAGGTGGCTCAGTGGTAGAGTGCTTGCCTTGCATGCGTGAGGCCCTGGGTTCAATTCTTCAGCACCACATAAGCAAAAAGAAAAAAGCTGGAAGTTGTGCTGTGGCTCAAATGGTAGAGCACTAGCCTTGAGCTGAAGAGCTGAGGGACAGCGCTCAGGCCCAGAGTTCAGGCCCCATGACGCCCCCCCCCAAAAAAAAAGAAGTCAGGAGACTCTGGTCTCAGGCAAGAGTGAGTGCATCACTCAAAGCTTCAGACATTAGATCAGTGCCAAGAACCAAATCTAGTTTCTCAGGCCTTTGTCCAAGTAGAAACCAAGAGAAATACAGAGCAACTCAGGCGAGGTGTAATCATGATAGGAAACCTATTTGATCTCATCCTACTCAGACTAGAACCATCTTCTTGTGTGCTTTTAAGTGTCTATATTGAAATAATTCTTTCTACGTAGTTTTCAATCCACTCTATTACAGTTACTCAATTTGAAGTGTGCTCCCAATTCCATGTTTGAAAGATCCATTCTTTTTACCACCTTAGTGTGAAAAGGAGTCAGCTCCAACCTGGGATATACCCTGTAAATTATGGAGCTTGGAGGCAGGCCTGGAGATGCTTGTGATTAACCTAGTCCCTGCCCACCAGAAAGGAGATCTTTTCTTTATTCAAAACTTCCTATACAACTATAGGCTGTGGGAAAATGGAGCAAGTGCTGGCTGTTATGTTTAAAAAGTGAGTGCTCCTCTTTCAATCTGGGGCTGCTCAGCCAGCCCTCATGGATGAGTCTTGGGAGTACTGGCTCCAATCTGAGACTGTTTGTTTCACTGGGGTCTTCTCACAAGAACTTGGCATAAGACAAAGAAAAACACACCATGACTAATTTCTTAAGACTGGCCAGCCAGGACATTTCATTTCCCTCAGAAGCTACTGGAGCATTAGAAATCTGTGACAAACCAGGATTACAGGCATGAGCCAGTAGCTCTCACCTAGCTGAGGCTCCAGGAAATCACATTTACCATTTGTAAATAAGTTTTCAGTAGTAATCCTGGAGGCCTGTGAAATAATGTAATCAGAGAAAGGGCTAGGGTGTCAAAGGTGGCTAAATGACTTCTGAGCCAGTAGGGATGCCTTCCATTTGTAAGCCCTGAACCATTTACTTTTTATGTCTTGCTACTTGAACTCAGGGTCTAAGTACCAATCTTTTGGTGCTCACAGCTAGCACTCTACCATTTGAGTCACAGGGTCATTTCTGCCTTTTAGATAAGGATCTTCAAAATTTTCTGCCAGACTTGCTTCAAACGGTGATTCTCAGATCTCTGCATCCTGATTAGCTAAGATTGGAGGTGAACCATTGGCACATTTACTTTGAACAGACTTCTATAAGCCTCTTAGCAGAATTTTCACAGGACTGAATAGACATACTTCACTGTTGTCTCTCAGTTTCACATTCCCATCTGGGACTTAGCCAGATCCTTAGGTGTCCTGTTAGTTCTGAAAAGAGGAGCCATTAAAGTGATGTTCTCCTGTCCTCCCATAGGTACAGATCCCTCTGCCCTAACTGTAAGGAAGATGAACAAGAAGTAAGTGAACTCTGGCACAAAGAGAAGGCCTCTCCTAGCAAACTGGGTATCTTTGAGGCTTCTGATTCAAAGTACACATTTCTCCTTTGCACACTATTTATGATTTCCACCAGGGAGTTAAGGCTTGGGACTTTAGTAGTTGGCAGATGGCATAGGTGTGGGTGTGGTTGTGGTCTCTCATCAATGACAAGGGAATATTGTGTGCAGAGAATCATATCCTGGGGGGAACAACCCACAGTGAGAAATATGGAGAATTGTCTTGCAGCAGCTTCTTAGAACTGGGTTGTGAGAAGCATCCTAATCCCAGGAATCTCCTCCCACTTCCTAATAAATGCACCCCTGCATAGAGGATGGACAGCCTCTGCATGGGGTTTGTAAGAAAGGGGCTATGGGAGGCAGAGAAGGGGGAGGGCAGGTTCTCACCTTGCCACCAATCTGCTCCCAGAACCCTTTATTCCATCTTCACTTTGCGGATGGACTTTTCCACTGATGACTTCTATGAGCCCAGGAACCAAGACACCCTGAATAAACTCATATACTATGTCATATTCAACTTGCACTCTTGGACTTGCTCTTCCTCTTACACATCCTTCTTGACCAGTGGAGTGACACATGATTTATCAGAGCTAGAAAAAAGAGGAGTCCTTGTATAGGTGCCAAGATTTTGTGAGTAGTGATCGAAACTAGGCCCCTAGGGATGGGCTTCTCAGGATGGTGATTGGCCAGGAGCCCTTAGTACTACCCAGCTTGACAAAATGTCCTTTTATGGATATTCTCTGCCAGGTAATGCCTGTTTCTTTTTTAAAATATTCAGGCATCGGTGCTGATTAGAAACTCCCTACCTTCTCACCACTGTTCAGTCCAAACTCAAGTTCAATAGCTTTCTTCATTAAAACCTCATGGCAGTTTAATTACACCTGAACTTATAGACTCCACTCTAAGAATCCTTTACTTATTTACATTCTCAGGTTTCGATCACCATAGAGCAGCTTTCTCTGAATTCGAAATAAAGAACCCTCAGTGGCGTCACCAATGGTGATGATGGAGATCTGGAGTCATCACTGGACTCCAGAAAGAATGTGAATGTAGAGCAGATAAGGCCATTTGCAGAAAAGACCAAGCAGATTTCGAGTCCTGTGGATGTCCCACTTGTTCTGAACCCTACACATGACGCAGATGAACCTGCAGGTACTCCAGTGGAAGAAGATCCAGAATTTATTCACTTGACTTTCACAGTCTGCCTAGATCAGCTCCAAGTGAGTCAAATCAGGACATGTCTTGGCAAGAAGGATAAACCAGCACTTGTGGGGTTTGAGGAAAATTTCCCCAGTCTGTGTTCAGAAGCACCAATAAGTGATGTCTCAAAGCTTGATTCGGTTGAGGAAAGGGAGTCTGTCCTCACAGAGTATCTGCTGCAGGAAAACCAATCTCCAATGGAGAAATTTGAATATGTCCCTCCCTCAACTCAGGAAGAGAAGCCTTTCTGTAATGAGGTGGTAGATCCCTTTGACTACCCTGACCTAGCATTTCTGCTTATAGGCAACTTATAGGAAGATCTAGTGTTATAGGTTCCTTCTCCCCTCCCTGGGAAAATATCTATTTTACTTTTTGTCATGATTGATGTAAAATGTTTATTTTATTTACTCTTCTAACTCTATTAGAATGTCAATATTTATGTTGTACAATTCTTGAATCCTATATACTGTGGATTTTTTCTTCCTATAATCTGATGACCCAGGCACATGGGTCCTGAGTGGGTTGAAATACCTGTAGCTGTACAAGGGAATCTATTGAATATAGAGGCAACTATTAAATGCATAGGCAGTGGCAAAAGTCCATGCCATGCCTCTAGCTCTAGGACATAGCAGACATAGCAGACCAGACATCCTAGAAAGGTGTTCCTCCTTGATCCTCAAGCTCATAATCTGTCAATTGGGACAAATGCCAGAGTAAATGTAGTGGTACATGGGACTCTCTTCCAACAGTGAATTCAAGTATCATTACACATCCATTGTGCTTCATGCAAACATCTAAGAAAATTTCACCCTAAATAACATCAAAAACCTAGTTTGGGGAGAAAATATTTAACAAGATACATAGGATCCCACAATTCAATGAAAATGAATACACATCAAGAAACCTGTGGGACACAGCAAAAGCATTCCTGAGGGGGCAAATTTATTGCCCTCAGTGTCCACATCAAGAAAATAGAGATGGACTAAGTAAATAATCCCATGTTGTAAACTACTAGAAAAACATGAAAAAAGTGGAACCTAAAGTTACTAGACGGAACCAGATTACCAAATTAAGAGCTGAAATTAATGAGCTAGAGATTAAGAAAATTATAAATAAAATTAATAAAACAAAAAGCTGTTTTTTTAAAAAAAATACATAAAATTGATGGACCTTTGGCAAGATTACTTAAGAGAGGAAACCCAAATTAACAAGATCAGGGATGCCACGGGAAAAATCACAACAAATACCCAAGACATCCAAGCAATTCTAAAGAACTATATCCAGAATCCATACTCTCTAAAGAAAGAAAGAAAGAAAGAAAGAAAGAAAGAAAGAAAACCTATCAGAAATGGATGCATTTTTAGAGAAATACAAGTTACCCAATCTGAGCAAAGAACGAATCAATTAAAAAAGCCAATATCTTACAATGAGATAAAGGAAGCAATCAGAAGTTTTCGAACAAGGAAAAGCCCAGGACAAGATGCATTCACTACGGAATTCTGTAAGACGTTTAATGAGGAACTAACACCCATACTCCCCAGCCTCTTCTATGAAATAGAAAAAGAGGGAGCTATCCAAAACTCATTCTACGATGCCAATATCACACTCATCCCCAACCCAAGCAAAGACCCAACAACAGCAACAACAAAAAAACTACAGACCAATCTTCTTGATGAACACAGACAAAGATCATTAACAAAATTCTATCCAACAGAATCCAGAAACATATAAAAAAAACATACATCATGACCAAGTAGGCTTCATTTCAGAGATGCATGGAT
Organism: Dipodomys merriami; assembly: GCF_024711535.1. Taxonomy (NCBI): domain Eukaryota; kingdom Metazoa; phylum Chordata; class Mammalia; order Rodentia; family Heteromyidae; genus Dipodomys; species Dipodomys merriami. The sequence continues at coordinate 70,867 of NW_027203455.1, forward strand.
GGTTTAACCTACATAATTTAATAAATGTAATCCATCATATCAACAGACCCAAGGTCAAGAGCCACATGAGTATCTCCATTGATGCAGAAAAAAGCTTTTGATATGAGACAATATTCATGTTAAAAGCTCTGGGAAAAATAGGAATAGAAGGAACATTCCTTAAAACAATAAAAGCCATATACGACAGACCAACAGCCAATATTATACTTAATGGGGAAAACAACCAATTCTCCTAAAATCAGGAACAAGGCAAGGATTCCCACTTTCTCCACTCTTCTTCAATATACTTCTGGAAACCTTAGCCAGAGCAATAAGGCAAGAAAAAGACATTAAAGGGATCCGCATAGGGAAGGAAGAAGTTAAATTATCTCTTTGGGCAGATGACAGGATACTATACCTCCATGATCCCAAAAACTTCACCCTCAAGCTCTTAGAACTTATAAACTAATTCAGCAAAGTAGCAGGATACAAAATAAACCCACAAAAATCAGTTGCCTTCCTGTACACAAACAATGTACAAGCAGGAAAGGAAATCAAGGAAACGGCCTCATTCACAATACCCCCCCCCCAAATAAAATATTTAGGAATTAGCCTAACCAAAGATGCAAAAGAACTGTTTAATTAAAACTATAAAAACTTAAAGAAAGAAATTATAGAGGACACCAGAAAGTGGAAAGACCTTCCCTGTTCTTGGATAGGCAGACAATGTAGTGAAAATGCCAAAATTAATATACAAATTTAATGCAATTCCTATTAAAATCCCAATGATGTACATTGCTGAAATACAGAAAGAAAACAGTCCAAAAATTCATATGGACATCAAAAGAACTAGAATAGCCAAAATAATTCTAGGCAAAAAAGAAAACATGGGAGGGATCTCGATGCCTGACTTCAAACTCTATTATAGATCCATAATGACAAAGACAGCATGGTACTGGCACAAAAACAGACCCCTGAGGGGCTGGGAAGGTGGCTCAGTGGTAGAGCACTTGCTTTGCATGCCTGAGACCCTGAGTTCGATTCCTCAGCACCACATAAGCAAAAAGAAAAAAGCCGGAAGTGGTGCTATGGCTCAAGTGGTAGAGCACTAGCCTTGAGCTGAAGAGCTGAGGGACAGCACCCAGGCCCAGAGTTCAGGCCCCATGACCAGACCCCCCCATAAAAGAAACAGACCCCCAAAGACCAAGGGAATAGAATAGAAGATCCAGAAACAAAACTACATGCCTATAATCAGCTGAAAATGACAAAGGAGCCAAACACATACAGTGGAAGAAGCACAGCCTCTTCAACTACTGGTGCTGGGAAAACTGGGCGGCCACATGCAGAAAACTAAAAGTGGACTCCAGCCTGTCACCATGCACTAACCACTCTTAGGCATCTATCCTGAACAACAGGAACCAGGATACAAGGACATATGCACCTCCATGTTTATTGCAGCACTGTTCACAATAGCCAGGATATGGAAAAAACCCAGATGCTCTCACTACAGATGAATGGATCAAAAAATTGTATTTATATCCAATGGAATATTATGCTGCCATTAGAAAGAATAAAATAATGGCATTCACAGGGAAATGGATAGAACTAGAAGAAATCATGTTGAGTGAGGTAAGCCAAGAGGAAAGAGACAAATGGCACATGGTCTCCCTGATAAGTGGATGTTAAATCCAGAACATACACAGTAAACAAGACTCGAGAAACAAAAGACCCCCACTCATCTAGTCCAATGATTACTAAATGACCCCATGCCGCTGACCACATATGGTATATATGTGCACATCGGAGGGAAACTAGGAGGAGGACACAGAACTAGAGGGAAACGGGAAAACATACAACAGTGGGACCCATCGGCTGCACCGGACATTGATCAAAACAAACCAAGCAACTTAAAGGCAGCGATGGGAGGGAGGAAATGAGTGGGAAAGAGAAAACAGCTGACACTATGCAATATCACTCAATATGGAAGAAATAACTGTATAGTCAAAGCCCATAGAAATCATAAACTTCATGGACCATGATAGGCAATTTGTCCCATGAGTGTTAGAATGTGTTTGTGACTTTAACTAAGCATCACTATCCCAAAATACTTTGAAATTTATGAAATTATGTAATCAATCACAATAAAAAATTTGGAAAAAAGATACATAAGAAATATGAACACTGACATAAAATACATCATAAATAGGAGAAAGAAGACTTGCATAAATGGAAAATGACTTGCCAGGTGTCATGGACCATCTCACTAATTGTAGCTTCTAAAGTGGCATATTCTAAAGATGGAGGTTCAAAGCAGCACCTGCAGACAAATCTTAAAGACCCTTATTCAATGAATCAGTAAAAGTCAGGAACTAGAGGTGTAGCTAAAGTTCTATGTACAAGTGTTGAACAAAAAATAAGCAAGAGAGCAAGGTCCTGAGTTCAAATTCCAAGGTGGCATGAAAGATAAATATATCAGAGAAACAAAATTTGGGCAATGGCAATTTTAAACTAAAGAAAAACATATACAGGAAAAAGGAAAAGTACATGTTAATACTGTCCTTGAACAGTTTTTTCTCTTGTCCATAGCTCCAATTTGGGATATTTGTTGTTGTTTTTTTGGAAATAATTTTTGGAAAGGTTTTTCTTCCTCAGGTGGGTTTTGAATTACCGTCCTCAGATCTCTTCTTTCTGTGTAGCGAAAATCACAGATGTGAGTCATCCTCCCCTACTTAACTTCCTCTTGTTTTTGCAGTATCCAATTAGTTTGTTTAGGATTTCTTATAGTCTCTTACACATTTTAGAATGAATTTGCAATTAATTTAAACCCAGGTCACAATCTTGTAAGGGGTATTTTGAATGCAAAGGCAATTTGAAAAGTACTGCTCTTTTAGAAATATTTTATCTTTTTGGGTCCAGTTGTGGGGCCTGAACTCTGGGCCTGGGCACTGTCCCTCAGCTCTTCAGCTCAAGGCTAGCGCTCTACCACTTGAGCCATAGCGCCACTTCTGGCTTTTTTCTTTTTGCTTATGTGGTGCTGAGGAATTGAACCCAGGGCCTCAGGCATGCAATGCAAGCGCTCTACCACTGAGCCAACTTCCCAGCCCTCTTTTAGAAATATTAAGTCCTAGCTGGGCACTGATGACTCACATTTGTTATCCTAGCTTCTAGGAGGCTGAGATCTGAGGATCACAATTCAAAGCCAGCCTGAGCAAGAAAGTCTGTGATATTCTTACTCTAATTAACCACCCCCAAAACCAGATATGTAGCTGTTGCTTAAAGAAGTAGAGTGCTAGTCTTGAGCAAAAAAGTTCTGGGACGTTGCCCAGGCCATGACTAAAGCTCCACAACTGATAAAAAGTAAAATAAAGTACAATATTGAGTCCTTTAGTCATAGGACAGGGTTATTTTTTCCATTTCAGTGGATCTACTTGAATTTAAAGGCCTTTTTCCATTTCCAAATCACTCATCTTTTTATTGTTGATGTTCTGTGGTGGTCTTGGTGCTTGAATTCAGGATAGGAGCTATCCTTGAGCTTCATTTAGCATGAAGCTAGTACTGTACCACTTGAAATACAGGTCACTTCCAGGTTTTTTGGTGATTAATTGGATCTAGGATGTGGTGCAGGAGGAAGGGGAGTAGAAGGAATGGATTGGGGGTGTCCCTCCTTACCCTGGTGCTTTAGTCATATGAGATGGAAAGTTTGCTGAAAATGGGCAGGTCTCCTGAATTGTCCAAGATGGGTGAATCTGACCCAGCATGGCTCCTGCTGTACTGCACAGGTAGCCTTGACCCAAGAGAGAATTCTGAGGGGTGGCATGAGAATCAAACATGTGAGAGAACTCAGACATGGATCAGAATAGGAAGGTGGTGGGGTAGACATGAAAGGCAGCCCCATGAAAGAGGTAAAGAACAAATACCTGACTCTAGAAGGTGAAGGGGTTATTGGTGCCATCAGGAAGGTTGGGTGAACCCAGGAGGTCATCGGCAATCAGGATGGGTGTTGGGATGATCGACGTGGGGCTATCTAGCAGCCTCGTGGTGGCAGCAGTCTCATTGGCACTGGAAAATCCAGCAAAGCTAAAGCTATGCTGGAGATAGGGAAGGTCTGCAGAAAGGTCCTGGCCAGGGCTCTGTGTTCCTTGGCTTTGTGGATGAAGTGGCAGCAGGGCTCATAGAGGCAAAGGTTGGTGACATGGAAGGTACTAGATCTTGCACTTGGGATGGCAGGCTAGGCTGTGGAGCTTGTGGATGCTGTGCATGAAGTGACACTTGTCTCTATATTTATAGGTGTTTTCTTCAAATTGGAGGAATAGCTAGTTCTTATAGCGACTGGAATTGACCTGCCCCTTTTGGTCTGCTTCTGATTGGGCAGCAGCTGCTCAGCACCTGTGAGAAAGAGCAGTCTCTGAAGCTGCTGTCCCTAGAGTACAAGACTGGGACTGGCTCACCCTTCAGGTTGCTGATGACCTAGCTCTGGTGGAACTTGGTGCTGGGCAGGGTGTAGGCCAAGTGCCTCCAAGGGAAACACCTCAGCAGCAGGAGAGACCACTGCCTTCCTGTCCAGCAAGCAGCCCCTTCTCTGGGAGCTCTGTCATTGAGCATCTTGGCAACCAAAACTTGCATAAAGCTTCTCTCAAGTTGAAAATGGTGGCAGATATGAGTGGGGTAGTCATTGTGGACACTGACAGAGGACAAAGGTGCAGATTTGGTGTCATGAAGGTCCTGATGTGGGAAAGGTGCTTACTCTGCCACTTAGGTCAGGAGTCCCACATGTCTAATCCCAGGGCCCCTCACCTTTCTCACTCTGCCCTCATAGAACTTTAAGTGGATTTTTTTTGTTTTCTTTTTAGATTATAAAATGTCAGTGCATCAAATACAAGGGATTGCTGCATATTAATTGGGTTGCATGTAGTCAGGTTTTTTGTTTGTTTTTCGTAAGTCGTGGGGCTTGAACTCTGGACTTGGGCACTATCCCTGTGCTCTTCAGCTCAAGACGAACATTCTACTGCTTGAGCCATAGCACCACTTCCGGTATTCTAGTGGTTAATTTGAGATACGTGTCTCACTGACTTTTCTGCTGGGCTGGCTTTGAACTGTGATCCTTAGATCTCAGCCTCCTGAGTAGCTAGAATTACAGGCGTGAGCCACTAGCACCAGGCAAGTAGTCAGTTTTTCATCAGAACAAATACCTGAGAAAAGTATCTTCTGAAGTGAGATTATGTGTGTGGAAGATAGGAAGAAAAATGAGAAAAACTGGAAATGTTGGCAGAGGCTGTAATTTGGGCTTTTGGGGAACAGTGCAAGGATATACATTCAGTGGCACTTTGAAGCAAGGTAGTAAGACCCTCTCAAAAATATTAAATAAAAAAGGGATAGAGGCACAGTTCAAATGTTAGAGCATTGCCTAGTGTGTGTCTGGCCTGGAGTTCACTCCCTAGCCCCAGAGATTTGACTTGGAAGGGGCTAATCTGAGTGTTACATGTAATCAATAGCAGGTTCTCTAGCACTGATCTTTTGATTAAATTGAATTAATGTGTGTGTGTGTGTGTGTGTGTGTGTGTGTGTGTGTGTGTGTGTGTGTGTGTGTGTGTGTGTGTGTGTGTGTGTAGGTGGTATGGTGTAAGAGATAGCAACTGAGTTTCAATCTTCTGAAGGTGAATATCTAGTTTTCCCAGCACCATTTTCAGATCCAATTTTTTCTCTGGTAAAAATGGAACAGTATTGATTCAGTTCACTCTAGAAAGATAGAA